>NW_020944355.1:412460-454489 GCF_900497805.2 Vombatus ursinus | reverse complement strand
TGGGGGGGACAGAGGAAGAGGGGAGGTCAGCCTGCTGTTTGGGGGGGGAGGAAGGGGAAGTTAGCCTGCTGTTTGGAGGAGGGGAAGGAACTCTCTTTTGAGCAACAAGGCAGGTATTGAGAGTATAGAGAGTGACAGTGGCCTGGCCTGGCTTAGACACCAGGGATGGGAGGAACCAAATGCCCAGTGGGTTTGAGGGAGAACCTCCCACCCTGTCTATGTGCCATGTAAACTTAACTTGATTCAGACCTACTAAGGGTATTTGGGGTTCCAACCCAAAGGACAGTGAAGAAAAGATAACAAACATTTCTATGGTGCTTTCAAGTTTGCAAAGTGCCTTCTAGATAGCAAGTCCTAGGAGCCTCAAAATGACTCTGTGAGACAAGGCTATTATGAGCACCCTCATTTTACAGATGAGGAAACTGAGGCTAATAAAGGAGAGTGACTAGCCCACAGCTCCCCAGCTAGTGTCAGAGATGGTATCTGACTCCAGGTCTTCCTCATTCCAAAGCCAGAATGCAGTCCCTTTGCCAACTGTTTCTGAGCAGGTGCTGGGAGCCTAGCCTTAAGGATGTTTTTTACTTCACTTGTCTTGGTAGGAAGTACTTGTTACTCACATGAAGAGACCTTAGCCTGTGTCATTCACAGCCTCTTCTTCACTCCCCCCATTTATGAGGGTAACAAGGTTAGAGCACTTGGAATTTGGCCCAAACACACAGATAGGTAGTTGTTTGCCAGCTGAACTGACCAGAATTCATCAATCATCATCTCCTTCTTACAAATTGTATAATGGAGATAATTTGTGCGAGTGTGCACACCCACACCCACACACAAACCCCCCCCCCACACACACACATCCTGAAAAGAATGCTTCCTGGGCTCCCTGGGAGTTGCTTACCCACTAATAAGGTGTGTGAATGGGGTGCCAGCCAGCAACAGTGGAACAAAAACCAGTAACAGATGACATTTATCTGACCCTGTAAGTTTTGCAAAGTACTTCCCATCCAATATTTCACTTAACTGACTGCTCCCTCAGAAAGCCATTGCTTGGTGGTGCAGAGACTCATCCACCCCCCCACCCCCAGCTGTCCCTTTGCTTCTGACCAGCTGCAGGGGGCAGTTGGAGGATGTAGACAATGGCAGCACTGGAAAAACATGGAGACCACCATGGAAGGTCAACCCTTTCATTAAACAGAAGAGAAAAATGAGACCCAGAGAGAGCCTAAGGCCATGGCTACTCGGTGGCAGAGCCAAACTTAGATGCCAGGTCTCCTTCCGAGTCGTTGAACCAAATAGAACATAGAATGCATGAGGTGGGGGGGGGTAGAGAAACTAATGGAAAATAAGGCTAGAAAGGTGGGATTGGGTGCAGATTATGAATGGCATCCAATGCCAAGTTTGGAGAATGTATATTCGATCTTGGGGCAAGAGGGGGCATTCCTGTTGCTGGAATTCTGGAGATTTTTTCATCAATCTTGTCTTCTGTCATTAAACATGGCACATATATGATTGCAGGGGGTGGGGGTGGGGGTGGGGGTGGGGGTGAAAATAGCACCCAAACCTTGAGGTCAAAGAACATTTCAATTCTGAGTGGATCCGAATATTTTTATGAAAAGCTGCTACATGTACCATTAAGCCACTAAAAAGAAAATGGTCAGTGGCAACTTGTCTTTAAAGTTGGGTGAGAAGATTTCATGAACCTTCCGGCAAAACACTTAGAAGACTTAAATAAAGTAGCAGTCTTCAGAGGGTTTGAGAAGGCAAAAGAATCAGTAGTGGCTTCCTAATAGATCAGGAAGCAATTCAAACAGAAAGGCACCGGGAGTGTTGTTTTGTGCTGATAATAGCCAACCTTTGTACAGTAATTCCTTCCCTCCTTAGGGCCTGAAGCTGCCTGTCTCTTAGAAAGATGGACAAGCTTATGGCACGGCATACTACCAACAGCCTCACCCTGCTCCCAAACCAGGCAGAAAGCAATGCTGAGAAGTCCACTCCAGGCTTTACCAAAGCTTTGAAAAGCGGAGCCAGTGTGTCAGTTACATATCGATGTCCAGCCACAATGGATATGTTCAATGATCTAGGGGTTCTTTACCTTAAAACAAAGTCTTGGCCTATTAAGATCACAGGGCTTAGAGACACTCCTCCCTGCTAGAATAGTTAAGGTAATGGTCATCACTGCAATAGAGATCAGCTAATCTCAGAAAAGAATGGTTAGTGCTTGGCCCACTCCAAATCAGCCCACTCCAACACACATCCAACTGAGGGCATAGTCCCTGATAAAAAGGGTGAACACACGTATCAAAAGAGTATCCTGGTCCACACCCACATACATCCCACAGACTCAGCTTAATCCTCACTAGCTAGGCCATGGCCAAAATGCAAGCAAGGTAAGCTGTGTGGTATTCTGATTTCTCAACCGGGACTCCCTTCTGCTGGACCATGCTGTCTCCAGTGGTGCCTTCAAAGGCTCACTGCTGATGTATGTTACTAAATTGACTAACCCAGTATTAACAATGTCCCTAGGACTACCGGAAAAAAAATACACAAACAAAAGATGGGCTGGACAGGGCAAACCTTGGCCAACAGTCCAGAGACCGTGAGCAAATGTTGCTAACCCCAGCAGACCATCAGGAAGGGTTACTGTTCTGCTGTATCTGTGATTTCATTTATGTAGGGAACTCCCAGTGTGGAAACACTTTCTACCACTCTCCACTGGCAAGTCATCTGTAACCTAGAGTCTCAGGAAGTTGCCTGGGGCACTAAGAAGTTAAGAGACTTGTCCAAGGTCACACAACCAGTTTGTGTCAAAGGCTGGGCTTGAACTTGAGTCTTCTGGACCTCATAGCCATCCCTCTCTCCCCTAAACCATGCTGCCTCACCATCAGGAAGGGGATTTATGGCAAAACATGCCAGGTCCAGGTACTATGGATTTTGATGATTTTTTAAGAACATGTTTCCAAATGCGCACACATGTTCTGGAGTGGTCGCTTGGGAGTAGATGTTAAGGAAAGGGCACTGCTCTCTTTAGGAGGTTAAGAGTTCTGAATTTTAGGTCCAGGTTCTGCTACGCATTTACTATGTGATCTTGGGCAGGGATGTAACTAGGGTAGGTCAATCAGGGCTTCACCCCAGAGTGATGAACCTTAGAGGGACCTGACAAAGCTTACAGCCCTGCAACAGCATAGAAACAATTGGGCTTCTATAGAACTGGGTTAGCAATAATAATTAATTAAAATGCTAACCCTTCCAGGTCTTTGAATCAGTGGGGTCCCATTAGTGCCAAGTTGGTGTGCCTAACCCTAGTCTGAGGGCCTCCAGGTATCCATAATGGAACTCTTTTCCCACTCAAATGTGGAATGCAAAGAAAATGAGCAATTCTACAATTGATCAGTAAGCATTTTTAAGGTCTGAAAATAGCTCATGATAACGAAGGGAGCACAGGCAACCAAGCAATGCTGCAGCAGACTTGTTGGCAGAGGCATAAAGAGAGGGCACAGAATGGCAAGCAGCCTGCTGCACTGACAGGATTCAACCTCCTCCAGGTCTTGTCTTTTGCCAGAATGTCTCCTTCAAGGGGGATTTGCCTGGTTCTGATTGGCCCCCAAGGACAGACGTAGAAAGCCTGGTGGCGGGGTAGAGGTAGAGAGCCACAAAGACACACATAGAGGCTCAAAGTCAGGGAAAACTTCCTAGCCATGAGAAGTATCCTCAAATGGAGGTGAGGGGCTTCTCCTCACTGGAGGTCTTTAGGCAGAGAGAGGCTGGGCCTCCTCCTGTGGGCTTGTAGAGGGAATTTTGGAGGGGAAGGAGGGAAGGATGGATTGGGTTCAATGACCACTGGAATCCTTTCTGAAGTCCTTTCCAAGTCTGAGAGTCCATGATCTTATGCTGCCCACCGGAGTGCTCCAAATGCAATTTGGAGTCATGGGGAGGACTCAGCAGCAGCTTTGCCCCCTGAAAAAACAGCCCTCCATAGCTCTAAAGTTGGAAGAGGGTCTTACTTCCTTTGGAAAGGCCAAGAATTTTTGCCAAGAAAAGCCCCAGTCCATCTGTCCGGCACTGGAGGGGACACCAGCAAAATCCTCTTGCCTGGGTGCTTTGTGAGACTTAGGAACTTGGTGGTACCAACGCAAGCATTTGTAGTGCATCATGGAAAGTAGCATCTGGAATGTGCATGAACATACACATGGGAAGAGGTCTCCTATGTGCAACACTCATGCATCCTTCCCTCCCTTCTCCCTTCTCCTTTCCCCATCTCCCTCAGTTTCCCCCCTTCTTTCTTCTCCCCTTCTCTGCCCTGCTATGTATTAGCTGCCCTTCATGACACCTGGCCCCTCCACTACCATCTGGATACCATTGCCACAATTCAGACCCAGGCCTGGGCTGGCTACATGCAGAGGGTTAGTCGGCAACCATCCAGTGGTTGAATTTGGGGAGAGCCAAAAGCCCTTCTTGTCAAGAAACACAACCAGACACTCACTAATTTGGGTTAACACAATGAAGGCCCCGTGTTCAATAAAAAATCTTACCTGCAGGGAAGAGCTCAGGGAACTATTAGCAAAACAAATCCAAATTAGCTCATTGAATTTACTTCAGTCATCTAGTAAAACGCCAAAGAACAGGACACAAGAAAGGTAAGTTTTGATTCATGGATCAGTGAAGCTCTGAGATCACAGGACTCAACATTTACAGCCAGAAGGGCCCTTAGAGATCATCTAGTCCAACGTCCCCCTCATTTTACAGGTGAAGAAACTAAGGCTCAGAGATTTGAGTGACTTAACTAAGGTCATACAGGCTATGAGAGGGGATTGGGCACAGAGGGCACCCAAAGGGAGAAGGTGGGCATAGAGCAGAGAATCAGGGAATTTTGCTGAGATGACCTTCAAGAGCACAGTATAGTTGACTCTAGCCAGAGCTACCATTTTCAAATAAGAGTCCTGTATGTTCTGCACAGTAGCTAGGGGTGGGAAAGGGAATGCAAGAGATGCCCGTATACCACCTGAGCTCATTTTAGAAGCCCATGGCAGTTAGCAGGCATCACACGCCAAAAAGGGACAGCTTTCCTCAGCTTCCCCTCCTTGGAGGGCTTCCTACAGAGACTGGATGATCACTTGTCCACTATGTTATCAAGGGGGTTCTTTGTTCAGGTTGGGGTTCCACTAAATGGTTGATGAATTCGTATCCAAGTTGGAGATTCTGGGATTCTGTGACTTCTCTGGGGACTAGACAAGACCTTTGCAATAGCAGACTGCAGCCAGCTTTGCTGTGGCCAAGTTCACAAACGATGGTGCCCCCCATGCCAGCCTTGCCACATCCCACTGAGGTCTGATGCTTGGCTGGACAGTCGGGCGAAATGAGGAGCCCTCTCCCCTCACCTCTCCAGCCACTCCTGCCCGTCACAGACTGCTCACCAAAATCCACTCACTCCAGTACAACACAAAAATAAATGAGAAGGATGGTCCTTTCAGAATCCAAAGTGATTGAATTCTCTTCAGTGGAATCTTTAGTACTGAGCTGGGTAAAGTGAGCAAGTCCAAGCCTAGGAAGGTGGAAGGGCTTCCCAATTTCATATTTGTGCTAGATGATGGTGTGGCTCATGCAATTCAACAATCCCAGCTGCAATCTGGGCAGTCACAAGAATGTCATGAATTTCCATTTTTGCAAGGGGAGGGTGGGGCAGGATGGGCCTGGATTCAATGCAATTCAGAAAAGAAGAGATTTCAAGATGTGTCTAAGTAGGAGGCATTTGTGCTGTTGCATGGGGAGCAGGGAAATGAAGCTGAGCACTGCCTCTGAAAGAAAGGGCGCTGACAGTGACTGAGATAAGCGGAGATTGACTGGCCTCGAGCCTTTTGTGTTTGGGCTCCAGAGGCAGAGAAAAATCAGCTGACAAATTGCTCGACTTCATTTCGATGCTCAGAAACCATTTGAGAAAGCCCTACGAGGGAAATGGAAGGCCCTGCAGCAAGCCCAATGAAGGTTGCCCAAAGAGACCGATACCAAGACCCTGCCAAGCTGAGCAAAAGCATACACGGGGCAAAGCGAGGGAGAAAATTGGACCCTAAGAGAACCCTTTTACTTCTTCAACTGCTCGATTTGATTAGACTTAAAGGATCCTAGGCCTAAAGCTAGAAAGGCCATCGGATCCAACACTCTCACTTTGCAGATGAGGAAACTGAGACCCAGGGACTTGTCCAAGGTCACCCAGATAGAAAGTAGAAGTGCTGGCCATTGGACTCCAACTCCAAAGCTGGCATTCTGGACCATGATGGGGGACAGGAATGAGGCAGGCCCAGAGAGCAAGAGGGAAGAAACAATGGGGCACAATAGCCAGTTGGAAATTGTGCTGGTGGTGGTGAATGAAAGGCTTGAGAAAATCAAAAGCCTTAGCAGTTACTGCTCCACTCAAAATGAATTCACACGTGTTCTTTAAGTTCCTGGGATGCTGCAGTTTGCAACAGAAGAGGCCAGAGCAGACTTCAACTCAGTGAAGAGAAGCCGAGGCTTCTAAATTCTTTAAGGTTGAAGACTGCCAAGATATCTCTGTGTGCCTGGGTGGGGACCAGGAGGAAGGACAGCTCAAAAATGCCAGCATGCTCAAGACTCCGGGCACTTCTTCAAACCTAGAACAATACAGCCTCCTTATATATCGATCCCTGCCAAGGAAGGGACGCAGTGGGTCAGTGGAGGTCTCCGGAATCATTGATTGGGTTGGGACCACTGAAGATGGGGGAGAGACAAATGCTGGGATTGGAGGCGCTGAAGACTCAGGAGAGTTAGTCTCCATGAGTGCCCTGGCTTGTGTTTTCTGTTCCCATTGAGCAGCCTTTCTTGGAAGTGGAGCAACACCCTGGTGTTTCAGGGTCTCTTCTGCGACATCTGGAATACCGTAATAGCCACGACAACTCGGCTTCTGGGTGCAGCGAACAGCATGATCGTTAACAAAAAAGTCATTTCAAATATCTTCCTGGAAGCTAATAAATTTTACAGCAGTTTCCATCCTTCCCCCTTGCAACGAAGAAAAGCTTAGTTCCAGACAAATTAAAAGTAAATTGATTGCCTTGGGGGAATCTATTCAAATATCACTTTTCCATGTTAGAAATCTTTTTTCCTGAAACATTAAGAAAAAGAGAGAGGGAGAGAGATGGGGGGTGGAGAGAAAGATATAAGGGGTGATAATGGTATGAAAGAGAGAGACCGTGTGTGAATAGGAACACAGTAGCAAGAAAGACAAGGGAGCAGGAGAGGCGGCTCCCAGCTGGTCAGCCCTTGTTTGCAAACCAGGTAGAAATCAACGGAAAATAAAATGCAGATATGTCACTGGGGTACAAGCCCAGAATTTATGAATAATAAATATGAATAATGAATGGGAAACTGGAAAGGATCAAACATTATTACTCATTATTATCCATCTTCCATGGACAGTGTTCAATTGTCTAATCTTACCCTTTCCTTGAGAATGACTGAGAGTTAATGCTCTCAGGCTGGGGCAAAACCTACGGAGCATTTTCAGGGTGTGGCTTCCATAACCTCTGGCCAAACTGGGGAGCAAGGCCAGGGCAGCTCAACTTTAGGTAGATTTGGAGCTGGAAGAGATCTTCAGGCCATCAGTCCAATATCCTTCATTTTGGAAAGTGAGGCACAGGGAAGAAAAGTCACTTGTTCAAGGTCACATGGCCACTGGCAGAACCAGAATTCAGACTCTGGTCCTTTGACCCCAGACCCTGAGCTCTTCCCTGCTCTCAAATCTGGACTCCTCTATCGAGAAAGTTATTTCTTAGGGTTAGGCCTTTCCCCAAGGAGAATGTCATGCTCATCACTCTGGGCAATCCTTGCCTTGTTGTCCTGTCCTGCTGCCCTGCCCATCTCTCCCTCTAAACAGAGACGAGTGAAACACCAGGTCAGGCCTGGAGTCTGGCTGGACCCCAGTTGCACAGATGGCACAGGAGGCTGGGGCTGGCGCCATGTAGGAGGGACAGCAAGCTTTCCAATGGAACCCCACTTAACCCATGAAATATTTATGAAGTACCTCCTATATGCTCAGCCCTGCACTAGGTATTCTAAATATAAGGACAAAATGGCAAATGGTCCCTACCTTCAAGGAGCTTCCATTCTATAGCAATGATAGCTCTCTGGCCTGCAGGAAGTCTAGCTCACAATGAAGCAACTAGCCCAAATCACTCTTAGTCTTCCAACTTCAACCCAAACTCAGACCAGTGCTCTCCATTGGGATTTTATTTTTATTATCTGCCTCATATGTATTTGGGGGGGGGGGTGAGGCAATTGGGGTTAAGTGACTTGCCCAGGGTCACGTAGCTAGTAAGTATCAAGTGTCTGGTCTGGTCTGAGACCAGATTTGAACTCAGGTCCTCCTGGCTCCAGGGCCGGTGCTCTATCCACTGTGCCACCTAGCAGCCCCTGCCTTATATGTCTTACTGAAAACCCATATCTCAGTACCTCCCCTGGAAGTAATCTACTCCTCAAAAGTACTCTATTCTCGCAGTTTCCAGCTTTATTGTATCTGCTCCACATTGGTTAAAATACTCCTCCTTCACCACTAGGTTATAGCTAGGTCTGGAGACCAGACACTACAGGGCCTAACATCATTCCCTGACAGGATAAGTGAGGCCCTGAGGGGTCAACGCCGAGTATGGAGACCAGACAAGTTCCATTCTAAACTGGATATGCCTCATGATCTCTGAACCTTGGCTTTGTCAGCTCCAAATGGTGAGAAGGATGCACACTTCTCTACATATAGGATGTTGGCATTGCGCTCTCAGAATATGCTAGGTAGAGCAATTCTACAATTATTAATTTAAAAAAATAATGCTCTGTGGCCCCAGAGGTTTCATATCCTCTTAAGTCCCCTTTGCAATCTTTTCTTTTTTAATTTGCTTCTATCAGTTACTGAGCCGCTAGTAATTCAGCTCCTTATTAAAACTGCAGATAAAATAATCAGCTTTGGCAAAATGCAAACAGCTCTGAAATGAGGAGTCAAGGAGCGCAATTTACTCCTAGATTAAGACAAGGCATCACCCCCTATCTCCCCTAACGGCACTGGAGCAGGGGGTGTGTGGCAAGGGGGTAGAGAAGAGGGAGAGATGCAGTCGGATATTTTCAAATCTCCTGGCTTTTGAAGCGTTCTCCAATGTTATTAATCACACACATGCACACATTAGACACACTCATACACACACATCTACATGGAATTGCAATGCTGACATCTTGCCTGCGTAAGATGCTTATAGGAAACTAACCAACAAGGACATTGACAAATGTTTCCATTCCCATGGGGAGTCTCTCCTAGAGTTTATGCAAAATGAAAATTTTACATTTTTAACTCAGTGTTGTCCATTTCGATATGGGAGGTCAGCAACATTTCAACAAAGAAATCACTTCAGAGGGATGATGATGCTGAGATGGGGAGGGGTGGCATGGTGGGAAGAACTGTGTGGAATTAGGTTAATTCCACACATAATGGCTAACAGCTCAAGAAGGCCTTGGAATTTTTTTTTCTGTTTAATTTTTTTTGGGGGGGTGGTTGTGCATTTGAGTCTTGATATCATATTTCACCCACGTAGGGTACTCCTAGGTCTGGGAACTCCCTCCACTGATACAAATTAGCCATTTGCCTGGGGGCATCTGAGAAGTTAAATGACTTAGTCATGGCCACTGTAGTTACCTGCCTCAGAGGCAGGACCTCTGTCTTCTTGATTCCAAAGCCGGCCCTCTATCCATCGGGCCATATACACAACAGGTGCTTAGTGAGGATTTGATGAATCCATCAAGTCCCACATAGTGCCAGGCCCCAAGTAGATGCTCAATAAGGAGCCACCTGGGCATCCATGTGTTTTCTATTCCTAAACTTCTTCCTTTTCCTGACCTCAGTCTTCCCTTCTAGGTGGGCATCACCAAATGGGAAACAAAGCCAGCAATTTTTTCAAGATCTTTGATTTTGTCAGCATGGGTGTTCCCTTCACTAAGGCAGATTGCTGTCCCTCTGTGTTTCAATAGAAGGACTTGGAGAGCAACCCTAGCTGAAGATTTCATTCCCCTGCCACCAAGCTGTTCATGGGCCTCTCTAACCTTAGCTAGGCTGGGGTTGGGACAGAAGGCCTGGGCTGGCACTGGGCCTGTCTTCAGAGGCCTCCTGGCCTCATGAGACCCAACAGAGTTTAAATGCTGCTGGACATACCTTGGAGAAGCCAGTTTCAGCTCCCTGCCTCTTGAAGGAGCTCAACAGAACCTAGGAAAACCTGCTAGGCCAAAGTTCACACTTCCAACACTGGCCTCAGAGCCAAGAAACCCTGGGTTTACGGCCTACCTCTGACCTAAATGGCTGTGCCACCCTGGCAAGTCATTTGGGCTCTCGCTGCTCTGGGTCAGAAGTGTCCAACATGTGACCTGGGGCAACCCAAACCAGATTCAAATGTAACTGGCAAATATTTAACAAGATAAATAAAGAGACAATAAAATCTAGATAACATTGTACTTCTAATTGAGTTAGACATGACCGGTCTAGTCAAGTCTCTAAGACTCTAAGTTGAAGAGAACATGCCAACTTGCATTGGTAGAGGGAATTTCCTCCCCTGGGAGTCCCCTGGAACCACTGAAATCACAGGCCGAGTGCCCTACAATACTGATGGGGCAGAGGCAGAATTCATTTTAAAAAAGGCTCTACCACGGGTTAAATGATCAATTATTTCCTTTGCATTTAAGTTATGTACAAACCTACCAATTGTACACACATGTCTAGGAACACAGATATGGCTGACCTAAAGATCATGCCTACTATTAAGGATTCTTCTGGTGTGTGTGCGTACCATCAGTGATGGAGCTCCCTGAATAATAGGACCGCACAGGCAGGCCGGGGCTTGGCTGCCCAGTCAGTGGACAGGCCTTGGAGATTCTTGCCTCCCCCTACCTTGCAGGCCACTGTTGGAAGCCTCAGTTCTGGGGCCTCCTTCTAGTCCTTAGAAACAACTCTGTTCCTTCTTTCCCCAGAAAGTGTGACAAGTACCTTCCGTAGGGAATGCTTGAGGAAAAGGAGTTCAACTGCAAAGCCATAGATGGTCTACACCCACTTGCCTCCACCCCATTCCTACTTTTGGGAAGTAATGCCTAAAATCTTGTAGAAAAAGCCTACTGCTCCCTCAGATTCCCAAAGGCTAAGGGGCATTGGCTTAATTACAAACACACAAGCAAAGGCCCAACTGGGCGGAGATTAAAGCTGATCGGAAGCTGCCAGCTTCATCTTATGACCACTGGCCCTCCCTTGTCCTTCACAGAAATATCGTTGGGCCACCAGCCAAAGCCTGGGGATGCAAACTTCATCTTGGTGACAGGGAACCTCCAGTGTCAGACACAGTGAGCCTGACTAACGAGGCCTGCAGAAGGCCTGCCAACATCTACAGCCTTCTTGGCTAGGCCACCCAGTAAATATGCTTTGGAACCCCATGGCCTGAACCCAGTCTCCAGATTCCAATCAACTATCAATAGCTTAAGCCTAAGTGATTGGGGCAGGGGTGGAGAACCTGAGGCCTCGAGGCCACATGTGGCTCTCTAGGTCCTCAAGTCTGGCCCTTTGACTGAATCCCCTTAATCAAAGGATTTGTTCTGTAAAACTGGGACTCAGTTTCCCCATCCCTGGATTAGGGGTTAAGCCTTGAACCAAGAGACCTTCCAGGGCTATAAATGGATGTTCAACAGCATCTGGGCCCAATAAGTCAGACAAGTGAAACAAATCCCATTGGGAAGCTCCCAGCATTCTTGATGACGAAGCCATTTTGTGCAGTGGGAAGGGGCCTACTACATGCTTCAGGTGGGCAGAGTTGTGAGAAGTAAGGCAAGTATTAGATATCCTTGAAAGGCCGTGGGGGGTGGGGAGGCAGGGTACGGTACAGGGCTATTGCTGATTCTTCTGTCAGAAGATGGTGGAAGACTGAGGAGCACCTGGCCAGTGCAGCAGCCTTCCTCAAAGCCCCCTAAAGCCCAAGCAACTTAGGGGCTCCTGTAGTTCACAAACAAAATGGTGCTGCATTATACAATAAACCCTAGGATTTCACTCACTAATCTCTTGCCGTATTTGAGAATTCATTGTTGCCCCTGGGATGACTGGTAAAGGTTTTCTTCTCCATTCTTCTTGGAAATCCCTTTTGTAAATGCCTTCAAACAGAATGCTTGACCAAAGGACTGGCTTCTCTCCTCAAGCCAGCAGAGCTCTCCCAGCCGACAAAATGGCACTCAACCTCAGTGATGCTGCCCTGCCACCTTACAGTAAACACGCTTTTTCCATCAGTTTCAAGTCTCGCTAATTGGACTCATCAGTCTCTCAAATAAATAGCATTCTATTTCTCACCCTCCTCCCTTAAAAGCCAAAACCAAAACCAAAAGGCTTTCAAGTATGTTCTCTTGTCCACAGATGACTATTTCGAAGCCTTTAACTGCCTCTCCACTAAACAGCACATGATTTAGCCTAGCTTAATAGGACTTCTCAATTGGTTCACTCAATCCAGATTTCATTGACAGTGGACATGGGCTCTGTTGACAGGTCCAAGAAGCCATTGACTAGAGAAGATCCACCTGGAAGCTTTCCAACACACATCCATGGTCCAGGAGCCATCTGACTTCTAGACGACACGGCCTGAGAGTCCTGCAGAGAGCTTGAGGACACGCTGCTGTGGGCCACATGGGCAGCATGAGTCACAGACTGAGCCTGAAAGCAGCAGACCTTCCTGGCTCTAGCCACGGCACTGCCCTGTCTTCCACAGGGCAGCAACAGGAGGCGACAGCTTGAGTCCAGAGCAGATCACTCCCCAGGGCAGGCTTGTCCACAGCAGGGCGAATGTGCTTTTGCCACATTCATAGTTTTCAGATGGGAACAACGAAGCCTGTGCTGCCCCAGGGCCCAGCCACCACAGCTTCCGTCTTCAATGCCTTCACTCTTTTCTTCTTTTATATCTTCTTGACTTTGGAGGCCAACTGCTTTTTGCTTCCTTCATTTCCAATGCAATTCAATTTGACAAGCATTTCTTAAACAACTAAAATATGCTAGGCACCATGCTATTAACTGCTGGGAATACAAAGACACGAGGGCTTACATACTGCTGAGGTCCAGAAATATATGTTCCCTGCTAAGGAACTACAAATATATAATATATATGTGTGTGTGTGTGTGCGTGTGTGTGTGTGTGTGTGTGCGTGTGTGTGTGTGTGTGCGTGTGTGTATGCGTGTGTGTGTGTGTGCAGATAGACATATACGTGTTTCTATACATATGGATACACACATATGTATGTACCATATGTATAAGGATTTGGGATAGCACTAACAACCTGGGTTGGGGGTGACATCTGAGTCGAGTCATAAAGGAAATCAAGGGTACCAAGAAGCCAAGATAAGGAGGGACTGCAATCCAGGCATAGGGCACAGCCTGTGCAAAGGCATAGAACTGGAAACTCCATATAGAGTACAGTAAGTAGGCCAGCTTGACTGGGACATGGAGTACATGAGTGAAAGCTGGAGCCAAACTAGGTGTGGGTTGTATTGGATTTGGGAGGCAACAGGGAGTCACCGAAGCTTGTTGAGCATGGGAGTAATATCTAATCGAATCCAATACAACAAACCGATATTAAGTACCTACTCTGTATAAGGCACTTTTACAGGTACTAGGGTCACAAGCCCATACCCTCAAGGCACTAACATTCTGCTGGGAGGGATAACATAGAAACAGATAAGCATATACAGGATAATCTGAGGGGGAGGGGGAGGGGAGGGCCCCAATGACTAGGAGAATGAGAAAGGATTCCCATAGAGGATGGCATGTGAGGGGAGCTTTGAAGAACGCCAAGGATTCTGTTTCCTCCTGTCCTGATCCGTCCCGGTGATTCCCCTTCACAGTTTCCCTGCTTTCTGCTGTGGTTCCCATCCCCTGCTGACAAGGGGTGGAGCCTCCAACAGCCATGCAACTGAGACCATCTGGCCCATCCTCATTCTTGACTTTCCAAGATGAGCAAGCTGACCCTGCAGGGTGTGGACCAGAGTGAACATCCGTCTCCAGACCAGACCTAGTCTGCCCCTCCCAAGTCACAGGCCTCTTCCATTAGACAGCTGGAGTGCTCCTGACCTTGGAGACTGTCCAATACAGGCTAGGAATCCCCCCTGCTTCATGCTGCGCTCCTTCTTATTCTCCCATTTCCTTAGATGCTAACAAATAACAGAAAAGTTGATGGACATGCCCAGGGACTGAGTAATTCTCACTGGTACAGAGAGGAAGTAAGCTCCCATACGGCACAGAATGACAATGCCATCTTCACAGGACTTGGCAGATAGATCCCAGAAATACAATGGGAAAACCCCCAAAAGACAGCACCAGCCCTACCCCAACACAATTTGTCATTACACCATTAACTTCCAAAGCCACTTTGTTCCGTCACACCATATGATCATTCCCTTTACCTCCACCAGTAGGCCTTGGCCTCTGGAAAATTCCAGGATCCACAGTCCGGAGGCCCAGCCAGCTTCACCCACCCTCTCTCCCTCCCTCTTACTCTGCACATGGCGGTTGATTTTTTTCACCCTGTCCACCAACACTCCCAAGGGGCTCCATAGCCGTCTCAAGCTTCTCAAAGGCAGGGTGAGAAGAAAGACCAGAAAGCCAGCCCCTGGCACTTGGTGCACGGCCCTGCTGAGCCCCTCCAGCCCAAAAGCCTTGGTGATGCAGGTCTGAAACCTTGCTAATTACTTAGGCAAGGAAAGGCAAAGCGAAAATGTCTTTGGTGCATTGTTGTATCCAGAGGCAAGTTTTACAACGGAGACAAAGCAGCTCAAATCTACTGGAGCGACTCAGGACTTAATCTGATCCTTGCCAAAGGGGTCTCACTTCTCTGGACTAAGGACGAACTACACAAAGGCACCAGCCATCACTCCTTGGGAGAGAGTCAGGGCTGGCGGTAGCCATGCGCACAATAGGCAGATGCCTGCTTACCCCAAAGGCTTGTCACAATACCCACTGTTAGATACTCCTTTGGGTTAGAACATGTAAGCCAGGACCCCCCCATTCAAATACAAAGGCTCTCTGAGGAAGAGGGGTTAAGTCATTATCGGCCATTAACATATCGGCACGAATTAGTTCAGTGCCTTAGCAACCAGAGGCAAGGCTAGATGAAACAGTAAGATCAGCTGTTCTGGCTGAGAGGGGCTGGGAGGACTCCAGAGCCAGGAAAGGTTGGGAACATGGGGCCTGGAGGGAGGGTGCAGCAGGAGCCCTGGGTGTGGAGTCAGAGGCCCAGGCTTCAGATCTGAATACCTGGGTGCTACTGGGCAGCCCACTATCCCTTTCTGCAGCTCACTTTCCTCATTTGCAAAATGTAGAGATTGAACTTGGTGACATCTGAGGTCTTGTTCAGCTCCGTATCTCAGATCTCATTTTTAGCATCCCAAAGAGGAGCTGAGTGGAAGTGGTCCTTCTGGCTAACTCAAATGCCACCCTTGTTGGTCAGCGGTTCCTCTTCCCTCCTGTACTCCCTTTCCTCGCCCAGGTCTTCCGATGTGGCCATTCAATGGGCCCCAGGCCCCCATACCCTAGCTAATCTCTCTCCCATGCTGACCAGGCCATTCCTAGAGGCTCAGAAATGATCAAATGAGGACTAGTGAGAGCATAAAAGAGGACTGGATTGAAGGCAGGAAGAGCTGGGCCACTTATAAGCTGTGATCCTGGGCAAGTCACTTCCCCTCATTGGCTCTCAGTTTCCTCTTCTGCCAAGTAAGGAGGTTGCCGTAGGTGACCTCAAAAGCTTCCCTTTCAATTCTAAATCGAGGATCCAGGGGCAGCACAGCAGAGGCTTCTCTGGACCCCTGAGACCTGAGTGGTGATGAGAGCACTCAGCCAGAGGGACCAAGAGGGGCCACTGCAAGCCAACTTCCCCATCATGCTTAGGGCTGAGCTTCCTGCTCTTTCCCCATCCTCTACTGGGTGTGAGAAGGGCCCTTCCCCTCCACGATCCCACTTCCAGCTCTGTAATCTTTTCTGTATGAAAATGCAGAAATCATTAGACATTAAAAAAAATTAGGCCTTAGCAAAGAAAAATTGACAAGATGTATATTATGTTACGTATGATTAATTAAACTGAAAAAAGCACTGGGATGGGGGGCAGGGGCTGGGCCGAGGAAGCCAAAAGGATGATGGTGGCCCTCCATGCCAACCAGCTACCTCCCTGTGCCTTTCCCAGGGAATTTAGGAGAGATCGGAAATCCCTTCAGCTGATGAGCCAGGAGCCCAGGGTGATTAAGAAAAGCTGATTGGAGTACTAGAATTTCTAGGCAAAGGACAACAAAAGGATATATAGACAAGTAAGACTGGGGGCGGGGCAGGAGGGGGGCGATAATAATGAAGGGCAGATAAAGTCAGAGCACACGAGAAGGGAGCCAGTTAATTCTTTAAACACAGGTACACAAAAGGAAAAGAGCTAGACACAAAGACGATACGGCTTCTGAGAGATTGGAGGCCATGACAAATGAGGTTAATACTACTGAGGGATGAAATAAATTCCATCTCCTCTTCTCCTCCACTTCCCCATCAGGGCTCCATCACTAAGGCTGAGCTGGCCCAGCCTCAAAGAAGGGGACACGGGTTTTGGCTTTCCAATAGGAACACTAGAGATAACAGAGCAATTAGAACTCTTCAAGACTGATCTAGTGCCCAGTTTGGGTAGATTCAGGCTCCAAAGGCAAGGAGGATTGTCAGGCCTGGACTGGAGCCTGGCTAAGAAAGGGGTAGCAGAGCTGTGAGGGAGAACAAAGACAGCCCCTCGAAAACATGTGGGGGTGGGAGACCCCACGGTCCTCTTTTGAGGTGAAGGCTCTCATCACAGCCCTTCCAGAAACAAAGGAAGGACAAAAAGATGAGTGGGAAACAGAACTGGGCCAAAGGGAGAGACACATTTGAAAACCAAGGGAAGCTAGTCAGACAAAAGCCAATAGGCCTCCATTTAATAAGCTATGTTGGGTGGAATCAGGAGGCTCAAAGGACAATAGACCGAGAGCTGAAAGGCACCTCCAAGTCACCTCATCTCATCCCCCTCATTTTACAGATAAGGAAACCTCAGCTGAGAGACAGTAAGTGATTTGCCCAAGATTACCCAGGTAACAAGAGGCAGTCAGGATTCAAATCTAGGTCCTATAATTGTAAATCGAAAGCTCTGTCCATCGGGCCACTCATGATGGCTCATGAGGAAAAGGGTAAAGAGGGATTGCCAACACTCAGATGGACTCTGCCATTTCTTCCCACTTTTGTTTTCACACACTTGCTACTGTGTGAAGGGCATTTTCCACACCTGAAGCTCCTGGTGGTTGCCACTGTGCCTCCTCTTTGGCAGAGGTGGTGAAGTGTTAGTTCACAGATTTAGAGCTACAATGGACACTAGGGGTCATCTAAACTAAAGCTCCTCATTTTGTAGAGAAGGAAATTGGAGTCAAGTCACAAGTCACTGAAGCTCTCTGGGCCTCAAAGTCATACAGTCACGAGCAGGGTTCAAAGTCAAGCCCTCTACCTCCCAATCCAGTGCCCTTCTGCAAACCCAGCCAAAATCCAATCCCTTTCCCAGGCCCCCTTAGGTACCACGTGACCTTATGGATTTCCTAGACCCAGGGCATATTAGAGCTAGAAGATTCCCTTAGAGATCACTAGGCCAAGCTCCTCATTTTCAGCACTGAAAAGCACAAAGTCACACAGCTAGCACTGGAGTGCTGGTCTCCTACCTTCTAGAACAAGGCTTTCTGCTCTGCTACAAAAAGCCAAACAACCCCCGACCTAGGCAACACACTCAGCAAATGGAGAGTAGCTTCCCTACGTGATGAGAGCTCAGCACCTGGAAGGCCTATGGGGAATGCTTCGAGGATCTATGATTTCATCGGTACTTGGCAGGACCTACCAGGGCTTCTGCTGATTCTAAGCCCTCAAGTGCAGGCCACAAAGAGGCCTTGAAGGAAGTAGGTGGTGAAAAGGTGGTAACAGGTTAACTGAAGGACGACGGTGTCACCACTATTTTGGTATGCCCTAGGTAAGAACCAAAAAAAACTCCAAGGTTCCCACTACACACTGGGAAACGGGATCAAACCAGTCGGCTCTGATCAGACCTTGTGTGGCTGGCTTCACAAGAATGGGGACCGCCAACCCCAACCACACAGCTCTATTTTAGAAGCAGTGACCAAGGATGCAGTAGAAGGCAGAAGAAAGTTCAGAAGGAAGGGGAGACTTGAATTCCCTCCAGGCCCTTCGTGAGAGGAAACATTCTTAAGGAAGCATCGACAGCGGGGGAGCAAGGTTAGAGGAGAAAAGTCGACAAGAGTCAAGCTGTGATTCAATTGAAGTCCCCTGGTTACCAGAATTGTGGGAGACACCGAGGGCACAGCAGGAGAGCCCTGGGAGTGCAAAGCAGAGTCAAACCCAGGGCTGCTCTATCAGGCCTGCAGAGCTGGAGGCACACCTGGGTACTAGCACTCCATCCCCTTGGGCTAATTACGTGCTCCAGCAAGTCACCTCCCTCCTGGCTAGCAAGTTTTGGCTCACTGACCTTTCCGAACTCAGTGCAGGGCCTCTATGCACGGATGTGGAGGAGCTGGCTCTTACCTAGAGAACACCCCCAGCTTGAAATCTCCAATCCAATGTTTCTCTGACTGCGAGAAGGGTTCCTTTAACCATATCCCTGAAGCAGCCCTGATGTCAAGCTGAGATTGATTCATTACAGAGTTGAGTTGCCTTCTTTACACCCAGCATGGAGGAGGGGTGGGCGAGGAGGGGGGAGGAGGGGGAAGAGGGAAGAGGGAGAAGGGAGGAGGAGGCAGCATCAGTGGAGAAGGGCACTGGCCTTGCAAAGAAGGGGCTTCAATAAAGTAACCACTAGTGACTATGGGCCCCCTCCTTCCACACATACACATTGTGACTCTTGAACTTAGTAGGGAGCCTTAAAAAATTCATCCCCCCTGGATAATCTGATGCTGAGCCTCTGTGGACTTAGCGAGGCTGGTCACTGGTTGACATGTAAAGAAGCTGGCATCATCAGAAGGATGCCCATTCCCCGGAAAGCAGCTCTCTCCTACATGAAAACTACATAGAAAATGGAAGCCGTCCCTAGAAAGCAAGCTCCCAGGAATGGGGCTTATCGAGCTTAAACCAAGAGAAGCTAAACAGAAGGTGTATTAAGTAAAGCTCTCTGAGTTATAGGAAGGGATTCCGTTTAAGTTACAATGACCAGCTGGATTCTGCTGCATTGAAGAGAGGTCACAGAAGGAACAAGCCAGGTCCAACCTTGGCTGCCAGAGGCTCTGGCAGTGGGGAACCGAGGTGAGAGACACATCAGGGCGTCCTTCAATTCAGTTTGGTCCAACAAGCATTTAATAAGTGCCTACCAGGCTCGAGGCACTGGCCGTACAAAGACATATTCCCCCCCCCCCCCCCAAAAGAGCGCCTTCCCTTCGAGGAGCTGCCATTCTACTAGGATTAATTAAGCGAGTACTCTTATGCAAGCGGGAGAGAGGGAAGGTCTCGGAAAGAGGTTGGGGCTGCCAAGGCATCCAAAAGGGGGGGTTTGGTGCTGGTAATTGTCAGCTCAAGAGTCCGGGTCCAATCCAAGTCCCTGCCCGTGTGTTCCCAGGTATTTTCTGATATCCTTCGGGGGTGGAATGACTCCTTCCCTGGGCAAGAAGTTTGTGTGCCATCCTGAGGCAATGGGTGGCCTGAGTGACCTTCCTGGGCCCTTTCTAGCCTGATGATTCTAAGATTCTAACCCTGTCAAGGTCTCCTTCCTTAGCAAGCTCCTGGCATCAGTTTTTAATTATTCAGTATGTTTCTTTTGACTTGCCGAGGCACCTGCTTCTACAGTTTGATTCCCACCCCCATGTCTTTCTGCAGCGTGATCCTTGAGCAGTTTCCAAGAAAGCAATGCCAAAGGGAAGAAATTCACTTACAAGAGCCATCTCCACCCTCCACCCTCACAAGTAGAGAACCTTCCTCTTCTCTCCATAAACCATCTGTTCCTTAGTCCCACTGGCAGGAGAAGGAATCCCCAGGAATCTGGAATCCTTGATACCTGAAAGTGGCATGTATGGGAGCAGATATGCCAAGAACTTGCACTTGGGCCTCCCAGAAGCCAGCTAGCCCAAGCCTTCACCTACACAGGGCCAAAGTGGAAGCCAGAGAGGCCAAGGACTGGCCCAAAGCCACAAAATAGGTTTCCCAATTTAGGGGACTGGCCATCATGCAACACTGATGGGGAAAGATCTCCAGGAGCTTAGAAGCCAACGAAGAAGGAACAAAAAAAAAAAAGAAAGAAAGAAACTGCATCAAAATGACATGATGCTGAAGCAGCATGGTGGAAAGAGCTCTGGATCTACAGTCAGGGAAAATGAGTTCAAATCCTGGCTCTCCCACTCACTACCTGGATCTCTTGGGGAAAGGTATTTCCCTCTCTGGGCCTCACTTTTCTCCTCTGTAAAAGGAGGTGGCTGGATTCCACTTTGAGCTCTAAGCTCATCCTTCATCTGTCTGGTGCATTTTTGGTGAGGGAGCTCTCACCAGCAGCATCTCTGTCTGCTACAGATAGGCTAATTGGGAGAAGTTAGTGACTGAGTAAAGAAGAGAGTGAAAACTATGGTTCCCAGCCAAGCGCTCAGCCCATTAGACCACAGGGAATGACATTCTTTTCAATAGTATAATTATCTTATTAATATATTGCATTTAGAACATGCATTTGGTAAACAAAGTGTGGCCCACCACCAAAGCTCCGCCCTCTCTTGAGGGGCTTTTTCCTATAATCTCCTTGGCTTATTAGGGCCCCACCCAGGGTCTTTGTCCACTTTGTGCTCACCGAGGGTATGCCTTGGGAACATTAAAATCTGGCTCATGTCTAAAAAGCTCTCAGCTCCCATACAAGCACTTGGGCTCACAGTACAGGCATACAGGGTATGTTTTCTTTCGGCCAACAGAAAATACAAAGAGCTTCTACCTGGGGAAGGGAGCCATGTCACTCCCAGTGTTGCATCCCTTCTCCTGTGGACCCAGGGAGGCCTCCAGATGTGGAGTACTGCCCTAGGCTGAGGCCCACCATGTAAGAAAAGGAAGAGTCAAGCAAACCTAACTGATGGAGTTTCCTGCATTGCTAGGGAAGGTGGGCTCCTTCCCTGGGGACCTCTACTATCCTCCAGTCCTAATAATACCATAGAATTGAGGCACTCCCTGCAGACAAGGTGACTGGGAGTCCAGCAGGCCCGACCTTCCTTTGGGATGTACCTGTCCACATGATTCACAGGACCAGTGAAAGGATGAATCAACTTCACTCGTCCAATTTCGGACTCTTTCTTGGGCCAGTCTTTCTTTCTTTCTGCATCTCCATCAGGAGACACTGTCCTCCTCCTAAGCCTGCCTAGCAACAGTTCTTCTGCTCGGTCCTCTTCCCCGACATGGCTTTTCTGGAGCTTTGGGCATTCTTGTCTCCATTTGGTACCAGATCTTCAATACACATGACTTTCTGCCATGGTTCCCTGCCACACAATTCCCTGGACAGAGGAGAGCCCAAGCCTCTCTCCAGGTACCTGAGCCCATGTCTGTGTTGAGCCCCTCTCTAGGTTCTCGGGCCCTTCCTCCAAATCCTCCCTTTCCTGCTCAGGGATCTCCACCGGCAAATCCAAGTGGAGAAAAGAATCACTTGGCAGATTGGTTCTAAGAAGAGACAACCTGCACTTTTATTCCTGCCTTCTTGCCTTCCGTTACTGGCTGGGGTGTAACTGATACCTGAACCAGTGCTGCCATTGAAAAGAAAGATGACCCTGCTCCTTTGGACCTGCTGTGAGCCCGTTCACATGCCCCAAAGCTCTGACCTTTCAGCTGGCCATTCTGCAGTCCATCGGTGCAGAGGGACTTGAGGGAGAGAAGTGAACGTGAGGGGGTGTCTAAGAATATGGGAGGGAGAATTCATTCCCTAGAATCTTTAGGGTTTGGAGTTTTGGTTTTTGATGAAAACCCACTTGGGGATGGAAGGCCCTAAGGAATCAGCTCTGGGCTTTGAGGATAAAGAGGTGAAAAAGGATGAGAGGGAGAAGGCCCTGGGCCTGCAAAAAACTGTGTTCCAGCTCGGGTAGGGGGAGCAAAGTGGAATGAAAGCCCCTAAAGGAGAACCAGGAAGGACAGGAGATGGGAGCACATCTGTTTGGAAGCCTTCCAGCTGGGATCCTTGCACCTCCACAGTTGTGATTAGGAGGATGGGTATATCAAAGGAGGCCAGTCGAGTCAAAGGAGGCTTGGGGCCTAATTGCCCAGGTCACTGAGGCCAGCTCCCTTTGCTGGGGCCACGCATGCCTCAGGAAGGCCTGCTTGGTTTGGGGCCTGGGAGCCAGCCCACTTCCTGTCCACCCCCACGCTACTCCATTCCCCAGGCAGACAGGAATCCGCCTTCCTGCCGGCTTTCCAGAATCGCCTCTCCCACATCAGCTTCTCTGTGAATGTTTGTCTCCTTCTCTGTGAGAGTGAGTGAGACATTCCACAGAAAAGCCAGCAGGGGAGGGTGGAGATTCAGGCCTAGATCGTGGGGAAGCCTAGCTCTGAGGCCTGATTCTTGGTGCTTTCAATCGGGATGAGCCACAGGCCAGCCCCAAGCCAGCAGAACAATGCACTCACAGGGATCATGTAGGGCACACTCATTTTTCATAAAGTTTCAAGATTTCATTTCGTATGATGGGGGGAGGGTTAGCAGGGGTGGGGGAGGCCGAACGAGGCAGTATGGCCAGCCAGGGTGACTACACGGGAAAAGGCCATGAAGGCCAAGGCTCATCCCAGCCAGCTGTGCTATGCTGTTGCAAGGGCACTCTGGGTGGGGGTGGAGGGGGAGGCCTGCTGCCCCAGCTCCTGCATTCTAGTCTGTGGCAGGTGGGCACTGTGGGAAAGCCAACTGGATAGACTATTCTCTCCAGGGCAACAGTCCTCCGACCCTGAGGGGATGTCCCCTACTTCCTGGCTCACCACACTGCAGAAAAGGGACTGGTGCCAGCTCAAGCCCTCTTGGTGCTGGCACAAGGCCTGCAGCCAGGGGAAATGGGCTCCTTTGACCATCAAGCCTCTGCCTCATCAAATCCCAGGCTTCCTCTAAGGCAGCTCAGCTGCTGCCTCCTACACACAAAGCCTTTCCTGCCTCCCCCACCCCCACCATGATTCCCATGATCTCCCTCTCAAAATAACTTTGCATTTACTGTGTATTCCCTTGGTAAGATGTGAGCGGGAGGCTTAACTTCTCTGGGCCTCAGTTTCCTCACCTGTAAGATGCAGGGGTTGGTCTAAGTGACCTCTAAATCTGAAATCCTAAACCCCTCTGGTTGGCATTTAAAGCCTTTCACCATCTGCTCCAACCTATCTTTTTGGAGCAATACTCTTCCCAGCAATATTTTTATTTAATGTTTTCATTATCCAACAATGTTCCCTGGATGTGACATTCAATCTCCCACCTCCATATCTTTGAACAGACATGGCACCTCCTCCAAGAGGCCACTCCTAATCCCCTCAGCTGGAATGCCCCACTCCCTGAAATGAAGAATAACTAGTTTACATCGGCTCATTCGATCCTCTCAACAGCCCTACCAGATAGGCCCTGTTGTTAGCCCCATTCTGCAGATAAACTGAGACAGACAGAGATTAAGTTACTTGCCCAGGGTCACACCACTAAGAATTGTCTGAGATGGGATTTGAACTCAGGCTTTCCTGACTGCAGGCCCAGTACTCTAGCCACCGTGGCACCCCCTCCCAGCCTGCATTTTATAATCTATATTTTCTCTCTTACTTAGAGCCTTGCATGGCATATCTCCCCAGCAGAACAGAAGCTCCTGGAGGGCAGGGCTATCTTACCTTTGGTGCTGTCAAACTGAATTGAATGCAACTTGTGGGGACACTTGCCCACCCCACCCCACCCCCATTGCAGTACGGCTGGAACCTGGAAAGAGTCCTAAAGCAGTAGCAACTTTTGCTGGTGTTTTAATGAGCAGCAACATTACTGATTAGTCACTCAAAGTCTACTTAAACAGTAAGCCAGTCATCCCCCATCATAAGGGGAAAAGCGTGCAAAGAGCAGCCTCTAAGTAGATCATGTTTCTTTGAAAATTGTATTTTAGACCAAAGAACCACAGCAGAGAGCTTTCTGGGTTCTAATTAGCATCACAAAGGGAACACCACAAGGTTAATAAGAGCGGGAGTAGCCTGGTGCCAGCCTCAACCACATTAGCCACTGAGATTGATTGCCGCCCCCCCCCCGCCCCCCGAAACTCGGAAGTGCCTGGGTGCCGCTTTGATTCTTACCCCTTCCCAGGGGCTAACCAGAGGAGGGCTCCCTCTCACCCTTTGCCCATGCCAGCCTGGGCCTCTTTTACTATCCACTTACTCAGTGTGAAGCAGGATTGGAACTCACTAACTCCAAGTCTAGGACTCCTTCCTAGCTGGGTGACCTTGGGCAAGACACTTCATCTCTAACTGTCTGTTTCCTCATCTATTCAATGGAAATAATAATAGCACTCACCTCACAGAATGATTATTATTATGACCATCCCCTTGGCTTTGACTAGCTCACTAGCCCTTTGGGGCAGCAGTCACCCTTCTAGAAAACAGACATGACATTTACAGGATCATAGACAGAGCAGGAAACTGAGACCTCCAGAAGTAGTTTGCCCAAGATCACTCAGGTAGGACACTTGGTCACTGTTCTAAAGCATGCCTCCCAATGACTTTTGGATCCCAGAATAAAAGTACTGATTGCTCTACTATCTGTAATAATGCTCGGTCCCACAGTTCAAAAACATGTCTTTCCATTTACATATTAGCGATAGGGCAGCTTCTGGGCCTACCTCGACTTAGTTTATCAACAGCCGCAACCTGCCTTTTACAAGCTGGAGGCATGGGCCTTTTCCAAGAAGCTGATTTTTAAATTAAATTAAAATCCAAACCAGTCTTTTGGTTCACCTCCCAGATTAGAGCAACTGACAGCCTCATTAATGATTAAAAACAGCAGGTGGGGAGGTTCTGGAACAGGTTGACCAGCCTAAAGAGGGTGGAAACAGCCTCCGTCCTCATTTCCCTCTTTGCCATTTGTGAAAGAGAAGAGGGGAGTCTATTGTTCAGCCAGGCTGGCAGTGTGGCAGAGGAGAAGGGGGTGGGGAGGAGCCAGTCCCAGCTGGAGTACCCATTCTTCCCCAGGCTGAGGTGGGATCCCTGAGGAGGGGTGACAGGTGCTCCAAGGGGGGCAGAGCTGATCAGTCCAACAAGCCTCTGGCAGAACAAGCAACGGCTGGTGCCCTGAAGGGCCTTCACTTCTCCAGAGGGAAGACAATGTGGCCATAGAAAAACATAGACACGATCATTCGAGGAAGAATATGGTACTGCCAACTAAGGGGGGGAAGGGAGATGGCACCGGAGTGAGCCTTTGAGGAAGCTGGGAGGCAAGAAGGGAGGGTGGTCCAGGCTGTGCAAAAGCAGGATATCAGAGTGCTAAGTTCAGAGAAGAGCAAGGAAACCCAATTGGCTGGAGCTGAGAGGCCATGATGGGGAATCCATGATGGGGAATAATGTGCAGTAAGCCAGAAAAGCCAGAGCTAGACTGTGATTGGCATTAAGAGGCAAGCTAAAGAGTTTGTCTTTTATCCTGGAGGCAATAGGGAGCCATGGCAGTTTCCTGACCAGGGGAGTACCTCAGTCAGATGCGTGCTTTGGGAAAATTCTTGTTGGCAACTGTGTGAAGGAAGGATTAGATTGGGGAAAGACTGAAAGCAGGTAGCTGTTGCAAGAGACCAGGTGAGAAGCAATAAGGCCTGAACTTGGGTCGGGGATACGTGAGCAAAGAGAAGGAGGGCAGATGGGATGGATAGCTGGGCTGGGAGGAGACACCACAGATCTCTTTGAACTCTTGCCTGGAACCCTACAGTCATGGATTATTACTAACTCAGTAAGCCAAGTGGCTCCAAGGGAACCTAGCAGCCCCTATGTCCTGATCTCTCTAAAGTGAGCAGCCCCAGAATACTTGTGCACCCTTTGAACCAAAGCAGAGCTCAAATCTGCTCAGCAGGACCTAGGCTATTAACTGGGAAGCGCCTAGAGCTAAATCGACTGTGAGGGTTATAACTTCACCCAGTGCACTGAGAGCAAGGCACCAGAAGAGACCCATTCCTGTTAGGGGGCCGACCCTGATGCCCAGATGCCGGGCAAGTACAAAGGCTTCAACTCCACACAAATCAGCACCGTCGATTGTTCCAGATTTAATAGCTTGCATGTTCATTGTCTAAACTGTAGTAAAGGGTAATGGAGGAGAACCACTGCTTCTGTTTCCTAGGGACCCCACCCAAAACAAGCGCCTCTCAGGAGGCCACCCCAGGGTGCCCAAACTCTGAATGTAAGTTCATTATCTGCCCGAGTCCCTTGTTACCTGCAGGATACCAGGCCTTTCCAATCTCCTCTACCACAGACGGAAGGCACGCTTGGGCCCATCCACCATGTCAGAGACCTCTGACCTACACCTGCTAGAACGCAGCCAGATGGTTACGAGGAATCCTGAAGCCCCTTCCCACGAGGGCTGGGGCAAAGGGGTAGGGATGTATACAATGGAAACATCCATCCACAAAGGAATCTGGGAAGCTGATATGATAAATCATGGACCAACCTCTTGGTTCCAAAGCACAAGCAAGTATTGGCTTTCATAGGAATCCTAGATTCCAAGGGGGAAGGGACTCGAAAGGTCAGCTGGTCCAACTTGAACTTCAACCAGGATGAATTCTGATGTCTGGTTGGTTGCAGAGGGGTCAATTAGTCCCAGGCTACCTGGGGATCTTAAGGGTCCACTCTCAAACAGACACCCTAGAGAAAGAGGCTGAACAGGGGGCCCGTTAAATGACTAAAGATACCTTCTTCCATCTGGTGGTGCCAGGCTTGCCAACCTGGCTTGGAGCCAATTACACTCAGAGAGGAGTGAAGACAGCTGCCTTCCCCAGAGAGGAGGCAAGAGCTCTGGATCCGGAGTCCAAGGCAGGTCCTGGGTTAATATCCTGCCTATGACACAATCATGCTGCCTAGGACCAGTCTCTTCCCTTCCCTGGGACTGTTTCCTCATCTACCAAAGTAGGGAGTTGGGCTCTGATGGGCTCTAAGATTCCTTCCAAGCCAGGAACTCTGATTCTGGGCCCCTCTGTGGTGCCTAAATCCAAGGTCACAGAGGAGGAGGGCAACCTCACAATTGACTCAGAAGGGGTACATACAAATGGAGGTAGAAAGTTTGGAGAGGAACTCCAGGTCTCGAGAGAGACAGGGAAAGCCAAGCCCCCCTTTCTGGGGTCCAGGAAGCCTGATAGAGACCAAGAGAGAACAAGAGATCTAGAGTGAGATGATCAGTGGGGATGAAACTCATCTTACTGGCACAGGCTTCTGCCAAGCACAGGTGCCCCAATGGTGTGCCAGGGACCTGGACATTCTGAATGATGATGGCATAACTATGCTATGACTGAAGCAAAATGGAGTTTCTCCCAGCTCTTAATTCTAGTCATGTCCCATTTTTTTCCATCATGGCAAAGTTACTGAACATGGCTCCGGGCCATGCCCATTGCCACAAAGAAAATAACATGGGCAAGAGAAAGCCAATGAGGAGGATAAGCCAAGCTTTTGATAGGGGAATATGTGACTTTAGATGGATTTCTGGGAGAGTGGGAAGATGGCTATGTTACCTGAGTCCCTAAGTAATGATTCCCCAGCAAAAGAACTACTCCTCATTTCCTGTGCTCCTGTTGGCTTCATCCATTAGTCATGGTGCCCCATGGATTAATGGATAGACCCTCCCCCCACAGGACAGAACTCTTCCTTCAGTGTGCCGTGTTGGAACCTGGCTGCCACTATCTATCCCTATGTAAAGGGCTCCCATCACATCCAAGTGTCCCTTTAAATGCATTTTGCTTTCTCACTCAAACAATCTTAATCTCTTCATCGATCCCAAGCAGTCTGTTCCATACTGGTCAACTTGTGCTGTATTTTTAAATGGCCTCCATCCTCCACTACCTTCCACGGGCTCAGTAATATGGGACTTTATAACCCCAGGGACACAACTAGAGTGGGGTGACTAGGGCTTTCTCCTGAGACAGTGAAATGTAGAGGGCTGGACAGCACTAATCCTCCTCCAGCAGGGGAATAACAACTGAATTTAGCAAGAAGTTAGAAAGAATAATTAAAGTAGGAAGCTACCAGGTGGGGTACACCACACCCCAAGGGAATTCCTTCTGAGACATCTATGGGGATGTGGCCTTACTGTCTCCCAAGGTCTCTGTCAACCCCTGCCTCAACTGAACTTCTGTTAAAAAGTTGATTCAAGGATGCGTTAAACTTAACGTGCACTTAACGTGCTGCACGCCCAAGTCTGGACGTGCTCTCTGAAACTTGCCCCCGGCATAAAAGGTGCTGTTAACAGCCATCATAACCCATGAAAGCCCTGGCTTGCTCTCATCTTCAGAGTTGTTGAGTCACTTGCCACCCATCTTTGCTTCTTCCACAAGTGGGTTTTGAGGCAGTTCCAAGTTCAGAGTGGGCTAGAAAAGCATTTCAACATACCGGGAGCCCTATAGAATATATGGGACCGTTCCTCTCATCCTGTATGCAGGCAGGACTGAATTGGAGGCAGACCCATCTGAAACGAGCTTCCAGACAAACTTGCCGGTGCCAAAAGGAGGACACAAAACAACCGCTAGCAGCCAGGCTTCCCTTACTTACAGACAACTTTTATCCCCGCGACTGACTTGCCAATAAAATATAAATGATGCTTTGGAAGGAGGCCAGTTTGGAAAAAGGGCGATGTGGATGGAGTAAAGGAAAGCCCTCACCTGTCACTTTTCTCACCTGCCCAGCACTTTCGGAGATGAAAGGTGGATGGTAGTGGATGGGGCAGGGATGGGGGATGGTCTTTGGCTGAGCATCAGAGACCTAATAGGGCAGGTTAAAGGTGCAGTCTCTTCTGTGGTGTTGATGAACCCCCTCCTCCCAAACCAGTGGGACAAGCAAAGGAGCCTGGCTCCCTCATCCTGTGAGGGCGCTGACCAAGGATGAGCAGCATGGCCAACATGCAGGTGTCAGCTAAAAGCACACTGGGAAAAGACAAGCCATAGGGTTACAGACCTCCAAGGGCACCCCATCCAGACCCCTTCGTTTTACAGCTGAGCACACTAAGACCCAGAAAGCTTGAGTGACTTGCCCAATATCACACAGAGCTGCGATTCAAACCAGCTCCTCTGACTCCAAGGCAGGGCTCTTTCCCTTCTGCTCCAATGAGGCTGACACTGTTCAAAACCTAAAAGCAAATGGTGTGGATCAAGAGATAATCCAGTATCATTCTCTCATTGAAAAGGACATAATAATCGTTGGAAAGCGTGCAAAGTGCTTTCAACACATTGTCTCACTTGAACCTCACAACAACCTTTTGATATTGGGACTAGAGATATTAGTACCCTCGTTTTATACATGAAGAGACTGAGGCTGAGAGAAGGGAAATGACTAGCTTAGGCTCACACAGAAGTGGGTTTTGAGTCCCTAGCATTGTGACATGAAGTCCAGTCTCTGACTTCTGGGAAGACCCTCCTGCTGGACTTTCCTTTGTTTTTTTTTTTTTTGAACACAGAATTGTTCAGCTTTTTACTAAATTAACCTCAAGATCTTCTCATGGTGTGAATTGTTTTTGTATATATATTTTTAAAAAGCAATTCATAGCCTGATAGGGTCCGAGATTTCGAGTTGGAAGGAATCTTTGGATGTCAGCTAATCAAGTGCCTTTATTCTACATAGGAGGAAACTGAGACCCAGAGACATTAGGCAATTTGCTCAAATCCATCAAGACAGTGAACATTGGAGCTAAGATTCGAACCAAGCTAGAACCAATGGAGAAAACAATTTCACTTTCAGTATTAATAATGGCAATATCTGGCACATTCAGTGACCTAGTGGCTTATAGATAATAATTATCTGCATCATTTAGGGTATATGCAGTCATAGATTAGGGGGCCTTAGATAATGAGTGCCATATGCCTCAGGCAAAGTGAAAGGATGCCCGACTGAAGGCGTGAAAATCCTTTCTACAGTTGTATGGTCATTGGACACATCCATTCCTATGGTAAAGTAATTAAACTTTGTCAGCTGGTATGTTTGTCAGGGAATTAAGGCACTACCAAAAAAAATCCAACATTCTGTACAAGCAGAACTGGGGGTGGAGGAGGGGCATAACTACATGAATTGCAAAATAGTATATACAGCCACAAAGATGCTAATTCAGGTCCTAGGGGAGCTAATCGACCTCTTTGTTGAAGTCAAGATAAAACTTTTTGACAGTGAATGCTCATCTGATAAAATGGAATTTTCAATGACTCTGCCTAACATCTGGCTGGGTGCTGGCACTCTGAACACCCAGAGGCCTGCTTGGCAGGGTGGGAACATGGTCTAGGTGGAGCAGTCCTCCCATTTCACCAAGAGACTAATTGAAAGGAGTTGGGGCACAGGTAGATAAGGGAGCGAGCAGGAGGGATATTCAGGTACCTGTTCAGCATTTTGTTAAAAGGCAGGAGGAGAGGCAATTGCAAACGTGGGGGGCGGATTGAGGTGGGGGGAAGGTGAATGTCAAGAGTATAAAGGTCTTAATGCGGACCTGTGCAGGAGAGGCTGGGATATGGCAGCAAGCTGCCTACCACACAGGCCTCCCAAGGTTGCTTTGTAACGGCAGTTGCAGTCATTGAAGATCTAATCCCCCGGCCCCATGTTTTAACCCAACAAACATGTTTGCTGAATGAAGTTTGGCTGATAAAACCAGAAAATAAAGTAGATGAGTAAAAAGGCCGAGCAAACAGCGCTCAGTCCATGGCCCACTGTGGCTCTTGGGCACTCTAGGTAGGTCTTCTTGGTAACAGTTCCTGAGCATGTCTGTCTGTGCTATCCATTTGGTGTCAATTAACAGGGGAGGGAAAACAATCCAACGTTGTAATGAACTCCGTATTAGAGCAATGAGAGTCATCTTTTCGGCTGATGAATTTATAATCAATAATTAAGATCATAAGGTAAGAGAGACTGGGTGGGATTCTGTTTCAAAACAGACAAAATCACCGGGCATGAGACTAGAATTGACAAACTTGGGCTCCATTCCCTATGTGATAGCAGAGACTCCATTTAAATAAGCCTAATGGGGAATCTCAAGTCATGTCAAATAGGTCATCATCACAGAATCTCAGCTAGGAAGAGATGTCAGTGGCCAATGAGCCCAACCCCTACCCCCCAAAAGAGTTCCCCAGATCTCCAACTTCCCTGCCAAGTGACCTCCAGGGAGGGGCAGCACCATGGCCCCAGGCAGTGCAGGCCCCTTGTGGCCAGAACTCGCTGATAAGAAGGTCTGCCTGCTATGCAGCCTAAGCTGGCCTCTTCCAGCTTCTGCTGAGAGCTGGTCCTGATTCTGCCCTTTGGGGCCAAGCACAAGCCTAGACCCTCTTTCAGGTGATCCATCTTCAAATCTGAAGTCTTAAAGTCTCTAAGTCTTCTCTTCTCCAGACTAAGCATCCCAGGTTCCTTTAGCTGATCCCAGACATAACCCCTGACATCCATCGATTCAAAGCCAAACTCAGTCAAGGTGATAAACCCAGTGCATGAGGAGACAGTCAAGAAAGGAACAAACCTGGGCTCTTCCTTACTGGGCCCTCTCTTTATCAAGGATGCTCCCCGTACATAGAACATCTGTGGTGCTCCAGAAAGTAGTGGGGCTAAACAGGGCTGGCCAGGAGCCTTGGGGACTGTACCCAAGGCTAGAATTAAACTCCTTTGGGGGTAAACTAGGCAAAGTGTTAAGCTCAGGGGGGATCACTTATTTGTTTACAAGTCACTCCGAGGGCCCTGAGGAGAGGACATTCAAAAAACGCAATATTCTAGTGGGAAGAACGGGACAAAGTATTCTCGATCACCTTCTCTTCTAGATAGCCATGACAAAAAAGAGCTCACTAAGTAGCCACAATACTGAAGACAAACAGAGATATGTTACTTCATTGCACCAAAAAGAGCAATTTGGATTACTTTATCTGGGAACAATGGAACTGAACTTAGCCGGTTCATTGAGCCAGGGGCCTGTCCTAAGGCCTGCTGGGAGTGAGGCCAAGCCAGGAAGCTTCTCCCTCCTGGTCACCCAGGCTCAGTCCATCAAGATGTTTTGTTGATTTACCAACAGGGAGACAGAGAGGCTCCATGACACCTCTGTGCCATCTGCCCTCGGAAGGCCCGTGGTCTCTGTATTCTGGGGCTGAACTGATCAATTCTAGGCACTCACTTCCTTGAGCACAGAGTGCTCTCCAGTCACCAGATTTTTCAGAGAGCTGGCTGCAAACAAGAGGCTGGGATGGGATTTCTTCCCATGGTGCTTGCAACCTAAAGCACTTTGGCCCCGCAGGTGGCCGGAGTATGTCAGCCATTAGCCTTGGGGATCTCGTCCAACCTTTTTGCTAGGATAGGAAACCATAAAGACCAAGCCTGACAGGAAGCACTGAGTGCAGGGGCTTCCCAGGAAAATGGCCTCCAGCTCCAACACTCAGTTCTTCAGAACTCTGGCTCGTTTTAACATCTCATTCCTGCTCAAGGAAAAAATAAACGGATATACCAAATGACCATTCCCCCGGGATACCCCATCAGTTCACTGTCCAAATATGTGCAGAGGCCAGAGGCTAACATGCAATGAAAGAAATCAGGGCTAAGACCGACCTGTTCCATCTGCCTCCCACTGTGCCAGTCACGGCACTGTGCCCATGTGGCCAAACCTGAGAGAGAAGAAGCAGCTCCAGAGGGGTTGCTGACAATTGGGTTGGGACCATGGCAGGCCTGGAAAGCCCACAATCAGCCCGGGGTCTCCTCTGTACCCCATTTCCTGACATAGCCCAGCAACTGCAGGGTCCTTTGGGGGTCCCAGGGGCTGGGTTGGAACACTCTTTATTTAACTTGCATACAAGTTGTAGGCTCTGAACCTAGGAATCAGGGCATGCACCATAAAGGCAGAGACTATTTCTTTTCTGTCTTGGTAACTCTAGCACCTAACACAGGGCTTGAAACATAGGAAGCACTTACATTTTATTTCTTAAATTCAATTGAATTAGAGCTTCTGGGGGCTTTCACTGGCACAATCAGGACTCCACAGGGGCCTTGCCATATATACCTGCTCTCCCAGGTACCCTCCAGGTCCTCAGGCTGAGCCTGGGTCCAGAATAGACCCCTCCTGAGGTGGCAACAGGACAGAGCAGGGTGGGGCTTCACGAGGCTGCTTGTTGATGCTCTGAGGGGCCACTTTGTAATTGCCCCACTTGTAGTGAGTGGGCAAGGGAGCCTGTGGGACAAGTTCAGAACTGTATTGGAATTCACAGGTCTAAGGCATCAGACACATGCCATGGAGAGTCTCTGCAGGAGCCCAGTGTCTGAAACAGACGTCAGGTTCAAGGGGTCTGCGCCACGCTGTGGACCACCTTTGGGTGAGAAGTCCCAGCTTCCCAACCCTGGGCCTCTGCTGCAATTGGGCAACAATAAAGGAAGGTGCCATTGGATCAGAACAGCTTCTATACAGCTTGGGCGAGTACCACCAGATCATTTTAAATAAATCTCTTTAGAGGCAGCTTGGTGGCACCACAACAGATACAGGGTTGTGCCTAGAATCAGAATATCCTGAGTTCAAATACAGCCTCAGACACTAACTAGCTGTGTGACCCTGAGCAAGTCACTTAACCTCTATTTGCCTCAGTTTCCTCAACTGTAAAATGGGGATAATAACAGCACCTGCCTCCCAGGGTTGTTTTGAGGATCAAATGAGATACTATTTGTAAAGCATTTGGTGCAGTATCTGGCATACAGTAGGTGCTTAATAACTGCTTATCCTCTTCCTTCACCTTCTCCCTTATGAGCTGAGCCACACTGGTAGACCAGGTGCAACTTGTCAGATCCACCCTCTCAGAGACACCTTCTGCAATGTCTGCCACAGGATTGTTCTCTAGGGCCAGAAATAGCAGTGTTTGTGCCCAGGCAAGGACAAAACATACCCAAGGCAAACAATGGGAGTCATGACCTCAAATGTTTAAAGACAAATTCAACTCAGGGAGTAAGGAGGCAGAGCCCTGGGACACAAGGTCTCAATGTGGAGGGGGGGGGGCAGGGAGCCTGGATAGAGCGAACAGGATTGAGAGGGCCAAGGAAGAATTCACCCAAGAATGGTCGGGGGTGGGGGGTGGATGGAGAAGACCATCTGCCTCCTCCTTTAAGTAGTCATTCTTGCTAAGCACAAGTGTTCTCTGAATGTCAGTGCCCTGGTGAAATGCCCTTTATCACCCCACCCTACTTATGGTTCTGTTGTCCCAGCTGGGCAATAAGTAGGTACCGATAAAGAATAGGTCCATTCTTGGCCTCATTCCACTATAGAACACATTTTATCAAAAAAAAAAAAAACAAAAACAAAACACAACCCTTTTTGATATTAGTGAAAATCATTTTTCTAAGACACATAACTTGCAAATGATAGAGATCCAACTGAATCCTATGACATACTCTGAGAATGAAATTGGCCCTACTCCAGGTCTAGAGTTATAGAAATGTTTCATTTTTCCCCCTCTTTAGCCATGGTAAGGTTCAGTGGAAAGTGCCTTCTCAATTCAATTTGATTCAGCCACTGACCAATTAAGAAAGTTGGCAGAACCTAACGGGGAGGTGACCTCTCTACTGATTTCTTTCCCAAGGCGGGGGGGAGGAGAAGCTCTTTTTTAGTTTTGTTTGGGGGAGGTTGTTAAAGACTTTGCAAGAGAATCTATGATAACTCATTTTCCCCTGCTTTGGAAAGAAAACCTTTTGCTATAGAGATGAACACCCTTTATTTTCTCCCTTTGGCTTCATTTATGAAATCAAAACAAAAGCTTTAACTGATGTTTCCAGGGAAACAAAAAGAGTTGAAGCCCAGCCCATAATAGCCATATTCTGTCCCATCCTCCTCTAGTCCTTCAGCAGCCCGGCTTATCTCAAGAGATCTCTGTGCTTCCTGAGGCTCTGCTGAAGCCCAACCTCTGAATTGAGAAGGAAAGGCTATTTGCCGAGTATATTTGCATCAGTAAGATGTTTAAAAAGTGACATTTGCCCTCAAGTTCATCTGAGCTCCGAGGCGTGGCCTGGCTTGCCTTGTGGCCCTTGACAGAGTTCATAAAAAATCCTTGCTGAAGGATTGTGGCCCAGTTTCTAAAAACTGTCATGTTCCCCTGTTAGGATTATAATCCTCCATTGTCATCCATGTGGAGGCCATGGTCTTTGAAAGATCTTTCCAGTAGTGAGGATGGTTTTCATGGAACTATCCCCACTTTCATTCTGTGTCTATCCCCTGTCCTCCCGGATCCCTATCTGCATTTGCGAGAACGCTGAAGCCATATTTCTCCCCATGTGAAACCTCGTTAGCTCTGTATGGGGAGAGAGCCCCCATCTTTAGTTTCATTAACTCCATACTCTCGTCAGCTCAACTAATCAGCTAAATTCACATAGGAAACCTTGAATCCAAAGGGAAAGAGGGCCGTCACCCTGTGACAAAAGAGGCTTGGTGCCTCACACGGTTAGAAAATGGGAGACATGCAGTCGATGTGCTCAGCTTTTTAAAGAGTAGAACCAAGGGACAGCTAGGTAGCGCAGTAGATAGAGCACCGGCCCTGGATTCAGGAGGACCTGGGTTCAAATCCAGCCTCAGACACATAACACTTACTAGCTGTGTGACCCGGGGCAAGTCACTTAACCCCATTGCCTAGCCAAAAAAAAAAAAGAATAAAACCAGCTCCATTCCTTGTGCCTACCACCCACCTACAAGGAGACTGGTTCTTCATCAGGATCCCACAATCCTTCTCCATGCCTCCCTAGTGACCCCAGGGGGACCTTTCTGATCCCTATGCTGCCCCCTCCACTCCCTAGAGCACCAGATGTGGGGTTTGGGCTCCCTCAGCACTTACCATGGTCAGGCAGCTGAGCTCCCATGGAGGCGCCACTGGAATGCAGGACATCATTGACGGCCGTGTCGCAGTACAGGCCCCGCTGGATGTCATGCTCGCTATCAGTCTGGTCGCTCTCCTCATGTCCGCTGTCCTTCAGGCTATTCCCCTCCAAGTCCTTGAATGTGGAGCTGCTGGGTTGGAGAAAGAACAGTCATTTACTGTCATGGCAGGGCTGAGCAGGCAGGTCTCCTGTAACTGGGGATGATGTCATAGCCCTGAGGCCAGGCCAGCCCTTGGAATCTCTTTAATAGCTCCAACTCCGAATTGCCTTGGCTACCCCGCCATGGCAAACTTGCCCTTTCATTCATTCATCTTCAAATGCACTCCTATAGGCAACTAGAATTCCCTACGAATTGGAAACAATCACCACAAAGAGGGAGAATTACAGCAGGATTTGTTTCATCCTCATACAAACAAAGGATTGCTGCTGGTCTTCCAGAAAAAAAGGAAAGGGGATAGAAATTGGAAACCAAGGGAAAGGAGGCGCAGGGACTTCGGGTCAGCTTTGTAACTGAACAAAAAAAAAAAAAAAAGAAAACGAGAGGAAGGATAGAGAAGCCTGGTATGTGAAAGGTAGGGGAGATACCAGGGACAACAGAACTCTGGCTGGAAGTCCAGGGTCTCCCATCATGCCTGGAGTATCTATTTGGGTCAAGACCTGAGATTTTATTGCAATGGGGAACTCCCTGGCATGGATACCCACTCCATTGAAGCAGGTGAGCAACACCTCTATAACTTTTAAGCTTAGCGAGTGGTTCAGGGCGCTGTAAGGGTAGGTGACCTGCCCAGGGTCCCACAGCCAGCATATGTCAGAGGCAGGATTTGAACCCAGGGCTTCCTGACTGTATCTCTGCACACTGCTTAATAGACACTCGTTGAATTGAACTAAGTTCAGTTCAGAGAGAATTTGAGGCAAATGTCTCTTGGCTTATGTGAACCCAACCAGACAGAAAAGGTGCCAAAGCAGCCCCTGCCAAGAAGTGGCCCTTGCCGCCATCCCTGCTGCCACCATGCTTTAAGAAAAAGCATAGGGTACATCCAAGGAGGCCCATCTGCCATGCTGCTGTGGCTGCCAGCTAGCTGTGCTGTACCATAGGCCATCAGTTACACATCTGAAGTACCTCATGGGTAGCAGAATCCATCTCCCAGTACTGACCGGGAGTCGAGGGGAGCTGAGGCGCATGGGGGAATTCCAGTGAGCTCCACTAGACTATGGAAAAGGGACCTCCTATGGAGAGGACACTGTAATTCCACTTGATTGTCTCAGCCTGGAACCCTACCTGGCCTGGCTCCTAAGAGGCTCGGGTTGGTGGCATTCAGTCAGCGGCCTGGAAAGCATTACTGTTGACACAATGGAGCAACGGTCACCCTCTCCCCAGGATCAAAAGGAATCCTATTCAATCTAAGAATGGGGCAATGTAGCATAGAACTGGAAACAAAGCAGGTGCTTATGGAGCGAAGAATGGCTATACAGGTTGTGGGGCATGAAAGTCATGGACAATCACTGTGCCACAAAAACCAGTGAACCTGGAGAATGCAGAGAAGCACTCAGAGACTTACACGAATGGATGAAGAGTGAAGGAAGCTGAACCAGGAACACCGGTGCACAGCAACTACATTAACGGAAATGGAAAGGACGACAACAAACTGAAAGTTGTCGAATTATAATGACCAAGGTTGGCCTCTCTCCCTTCTTTGCCGAGTTGGAGGCTCTTTCCTGGCCTAGTGGAATATTTCATGGAACTTATCAATCAATAAGAGGCAGCTGGGTGGCTCGGTAGATAGAGAGCTGGGCCTGCAGTCAGGATGACTTGGGTTCAAATCCAGCCTCAAACACTTACTAGATGTGTGACCCTGGACAAGTCACTTCACTTTGCCAAGGAAACCCCATGGACAGGGTAGAAGCATCTGGCATGATACAATACTGGGTATTGGAGATTGGAGCTCAAACGGACCTCAGAAGCCATCTATTCCAGCCTCCTCATTTGACAGCTAAGGAAACTGAGGCCCAGAGAAGGAAAGTGCCTAGATTGGAACCCAGCACTCTCTCTACGCCTGTACCACGCTGTCTCCTGCCAGAAGGCTGCTAACCACAGATTCCAGAATTACAAGGAGAGACAGTCTGATTAAGCAAAGATCAGGAAATCCAGGGGTGGGAGTCCTTGAGATGAATGTCTGTGTGTGTTCCCCTATGCAAAAAGCAGGGAGTGGCGGTCACACCAGTTAACGTGCTGAGAACTCTGCTTGCCAGTCTGCCAGAATAAGACCCACTTGCCCTCATGCTGGGGGGGGCTTAATGAATGGAGCTGTGTAAGGTTTTGTAAGACCTAGAAGGAAAGATGCTGCAAATTATAGAGCAGCCTGGCAAATACCCTGAGCAAATAACAATTTATGTCCAGCATAAAAATTGCTGATTTCATTTTCTTTATTGCCTGTGTATCTCCTGGGGGAAGAAAGCCTTGAAAACCCATTAGTCAGATCTTAGCACTGATTCAGCCTTAAGCTAGAGGGAATCCTGTTCGACATATAAGGGTCCCAAAGGGGAAGGGCCAAGTCTTTCTAGGTGATTGAGTCTCTCTTATATATACATATGCATATACATATATATATATATATATAGTGTGTGTATGTGCACATGTGCGTACGCATATATGTATATGTATATGTGTGTATGTATATATATGTGTGTATATATGCACACATGCGTGCTTAATGAATATGTCTCAGAAATGACAGTGAGATGTTCTAGATGTTATTTGTAGGTGACAAACAGCTAATTGCATCAAGCCCCAGAAGACCATTAGAGCCTCCTAAATGAGATCCGTGATCACTCAAAAGAGTTTGGCCTAACCATCCATACAAGAGAATTCAAGTGGATGAAGAATGCCTATTGTCCAGATCATGATGTATATTTGGATGGACAGGCCATAGAGTAAGTCCACTAGTACATAGATCTTGGGCAGCAACTGAAAATGAGCAATGTGCTGGGCCCAGGTCTGAACAGGAGAAGGAAAGCAGGCTGGGTGGTCTTTGGAAAATTGCGTAATGCTTTAAGTGACCCCCAAGCTTCTTCCAAACCCATCTCTTTAGCATCAATATTCTTCTAGCAATGCTACATTGGCTGCGAGTCATAGAATCCCACAGTCTCTGAGGATCAATGGAGACGTTAATGGTGGGTATGAACATCAGCAGCACAAGATAAGAGAATTCAAGAGAAGAGACGTGATGTCAAGAGACAGATGGCTGTCAAGAGACAACAGCCTGGGTGCTCCACTGGTTCTAGGCAATATCTAGAGACACGCATATGGGGCGGCCCCCCTGGGGAGGCTTCCTGGGGGATATGTCTCAGAGTCCTGCAGGATGGGGTAGAGAGGTTACAGGGGCTTGCAATTCACCCTCTGGAGAGATGAGGAGGTCAGATTGTTATGATTTCCAAGTTATCTTCAAATGTTAACATTCCAGAATCTGTGTAACTGGGTGGTAATACCTTTTTAATAAAAGATCTCTGAGAGCTGGGCTAGGCCCCCCCCCCCCCACACACACACACTCACTCACTCACTAGCCGCAGGATCGCAGGATCTTGGGCAAATCATTTAACCTTGCCAAGTTTCAGTTTTCTCATCTGGAAACTGGAGGTATTAACTTTCATCTCCTACCTTGAAGGGTTATTGTGGGGCCCATCTGAAATCTGTGGCTAGGAGGTGCTTGGGAATCCTAGATTTTTAGAGGGATTGAAGCAGCTTGGGCCATGAGCCCCCAGTCCCTGGCTCAAGAAGCCCCCACTAATTCACTGCCTTGTTCATTTCCACCTGGTTAATTTCCATCCAGCTGCAGCTCTGAGCCCTGCCTGCTACCCCTCCCCAATCAAGGCCCAGCAGGAGAGAATGGAGGACTTTCACAACAGGTGTAAAGTGCTGTTAGTGGGCTTAATCACTCAGAGGAGCAGGAAGAAAATCAAAGTCACATGTGGACCCTCTGAGATGCTTTTCCTGGAGGGCTCTTGGTGGCCCCGGGATGTCACATAGAGCTTTAATAAGGTTACACTGCCATTATTTCATTTGGTCCCTGCAACAGCCCTTGGAGGCAGGCAGTGACAGCATTAGGAGCTCCAGGTTCCAGATGAGGAAACTGAGGCTCACCAAGGTGCAGTTATTTGTTCCAGGGCCCAGGGCTAGCCCGTGTGAGGGTGGGGGACTCCACCCTAGTTGGCTCAGGCATCGAATGAACAGCTCCGACTCCAGAGTCCTGGCCAGCTCCCTGAGGAAGGTCCAGTTGTGCTAGAGAAAGACAGCTGCCACAGGTCATGGGCTCGAGGTCACTGACTGAGAAGATGACCAGCTGCTAGTGAATGTCAACTGCTGAGGCTCAGGAAGTAGTGGCCAGGACTCATACCCCCAGGGCTGGAAAGCAAGAAGAGCCGGGAGACCCATCCTCAAAGTTGTCCAGATTTTTATTTTAATGCAAAATAAACGGAGCTTGAAATGTTTAGATGAAGATCCAGTGATGGGGTTCAGACTTGCCTCAGAAGGGAACATTTCCCAAGCACGGACATGGGTCTGCAGGAAGCCACATGCTGTGCATTGTTTGATCGTGTTTAGCTTGTTTTTTTTTTTTTTTATTCAGCGTTAGCCCCTACTCTCCTACATCTTCCACACATTTAGTGTTTGAAATGCAATGTTAAGGCCCCTGAAAGCTATCACAGACAGGTTTCCCTGGAACTTTGCTGCCAAAATGCTTTGTCCCCAATCATTCAGTCCCGAGAAGACCCAGGGCTTCAAAGCCCCAAAGAAGGACATGAACCAGATTCATTATGTTATAAAACCTTCTGGTACCTCCACAGTAACCAAGTGGACCACCTGCCATCTTCAGCGCTGCTATCCCACAAATGGGAAGCTAAAAAAATGCAGGCTTCTCCAACCTCTCAAATGTTTCCTTTTCAATTAAAGTGGCCGCTAGGAAAATGCTGCTACCTTGGATTTCAGGCAGAATCAGGAGAGACTGTCCATTGTCACAGTCACATTTTGGGTGAAAACCAAGCCAAAACAAGACCCTTTATCAAGTTCACTGGGTCTGGAACTGGGGACCAGGTCACCTCTTCCCTGCACGCCCTTAGGACAGTTCCTTAACCACTCTGAGCCTTAGCTTCCCAATCTCAAAAATGAGGATTTTGGACTCAATGGTCCCTATAAACCTATGACCCAGGAACAATGAAAACTGGATGTTTCTAGGGAGTTTCAGAGCTCTGGTTGAACCTCACTCATCGCCAAATCCAAGTGGTGGGATGGCTGTGCCATTTCATCTCTCCAGTGTACAGTGAGGGGTTCAGTGGGTGGGAATCGGGACTTGGAATAGGCAAGATCTGAGTTCCAATCCTGCCTCCAACAGTTACTAGTTGTGTGACCCTGGGCAAATTACTTCACTGCTCTAAGCCTCACATTCCTATCCATAAGATGGAGAGAACAACAAGAAGAAGAATATTTGTGTAGTCACTACCTCACAGGGTTGTTGGGAGGCCAAACAAGTTCGGGTTTGCAAAGGACCCGACAGTTTGAAAGTGCTATTGAAATGTTGCTTATCATTATGAATAATATTAGGAAGCGGAGAATTGGGCATTCATGGAGAGCTAGGATGAAGAGAGTTGCTGGGAATAGCAAATCAAAGTTCTCAGACCTCTGCCAGCTGAGCAAATCACAGTCGTGCTCTTCAGAAGTCTACAGCTGAACCCTGTCTTCAAGATTCCTGGGCCTCCAGGAAGGCTGAGTACAAGGCTAGTAAGTGTTCTGAGCAAGAGAAGAGACTGCTTTCAAAAATGACCATCCAAAAGGCCTCATTCCCTGGCAGCTAGTGGAAATGTCTGTGACAAGCCCACGTTTCCCCTTTAGGGATCCAGGCTACAAACCCAATTCCCCACCATGGCAGTTTTCCTGAGAAAAGGCAGATTTTGAAGAAGGTGCTGTGTTGAGGCCCG
>NW_020944355.1:396932-407460 GCF_900497805.2 Vombatus ursinus | reverse complement strand
CCAAGGAAACCCTTTTTGTCTGATGCCCAACTGTATCAGCTGTGCTCTGACTGCCACTGTCCTCTCCTCTCCCTGATACTACCATGTATTTACTGCAGGATATAGGTGCCTGTCTTTAATTAGCTATGTACAGAAGAATGGGAGCTTTCAGGTTTTTTTTTTGTTTGTTTGTTTTTGGCTAGGCAATGGGGTTAAGTGACTTGCCCAGGGTCACATAGCTAGTAAGTGTTATGTGTCTGAGGCTGGATTTGAACTCAGGTCCTCCTGAATCCAGGGCTGTTGCTCTACCCACTGCACCACCTAGCTGTCCCAGAATGGAAGCTTCTTGAGGGAAGAGAGGATTTGGTTTTGTCTTTGTAACCCCAGCACCTGACTCATAGCAGGCATTTCCAAAATTCACGTGGAATAAATAAATGAGTGATTCTAGGCTAAGAGATTTCCTCAAGTAATCAGGTGACTGGCATTCTCCTTCTAACACAGATAAACCTACACTCTTTTCACTGGATAGCTCAGTGTTGTGAATTACATTAAATGTGAATTAAAGCAGCTTAGCCAACAAGCCAGTCGCTCCCTCAAGTCCCATTCTTTGGGAAGCATTAATTTATGGGATTGGCACCAATAAAAGAATAGACTTCTGCATCCTCCACAACTGTATCTGAAATCAGATGCTCCAATCATAAATGCACATGCATAGCTACACACACACACATACTCCCAAGTGTGCACACGGGTACAGAATTCCACTCTAGGTCATAGACTGTTGACGTGAAGCTGCAAATCGACAGCCTTCGGAGGGTCTGTGCTTGGCCCTCCCCAGAGGGTCATAGACCATTAAGTCCAGAGACCATTAAGTCCAGCCCCCTCATCAATCGCTCTAAGCCCCAGGTTTCTCCTTTGTAGAACTCAATGGCCTCATACACAACATAGAGGCAGCTTGGGCTAGAGGGGAGACAGCTGGCTTCAGGCACAGAATCTGAATTCTGCCTCACACAATTACCAGCTGTGTGACTATGGGCAAATCACTCCCCATCCCTGAGCCTGGGCTACCAAATGAGGATCATATTATCTCTAGTGAGCTGCAACATGATATGGAGGTTAGAGGGCTAGCCTTAGAGTCAAGAAGACCTGAGTTCATGTTTGGCCTCTGACACATACTGGCTATATGACCCTGGGTAAGTCACTTAACCTCTTAGTGCCCCAGGCAACCCTCTAAAAATACATGTCCCAGCTGAAGTGCATATCTACATCAGAAGGGGGAATCTCCACACTGGGAATTACCCACACACCGATGACCTCATACATCCACACCAAAGAAATCTCACCCCTATAGTACTTATCCCATAGGTTGGTGTGAGCTCAAATTATAAAGTGCTTTGCAAATCTTATCCACTTTTAGAATAATTTTTAAATAAATGTTTGAGTATTTTGTCCTATATGTGTAACCTGTTATGATCCCAATGGCTCAGTCTCCCAGCCAATAACTATTACAGGAATCCCAATAACTCATATTGACGTACTAGTTTAAGGTTTCCAAAGCAATTACCTTTACTCCTTGCAATTACCCATAGAAGGAAGAAGTACAAGGACTTGACATATGAGGAAACCAAGGCCTACTGCTTACATTCTGGCACCAGCACTGGGCACAGATTCCAACCTGGGCATTTCATTGCAATGGTTCTGAACTGTGTAAGATAGTTTTCTTTCCTTTCCTGAAGCACCCACTGGTTTATTTCTATTTTGATTTTGTCATGGAAAGAGTTGGGTTTTTTTTTAAATGAATCCCAGAGTCATTGAGTTAACATTGACCTCCTGAACCTCAATGGCAGTTTCCACACGAGACAATAACATCCCCAAAGCAGGCTTCCCTTTCCTTAAAACTAGAGTAGAGAGAAGCTTGGGGATGTAAATCTTACTTCAAAATGATCTGTTTTCATTTTCACAGAAAATCAACTGGCACAGACAAAAGGAAGAAGGAGACAAAAGGAGATGTGAGCTTAGCTGAAGGATGCCAATGACAGGCAGGTAAAGGAAGCAAGCAAGTGGACACTCGGACATACCTCTTAATTATGTGGGCCCGGTTGTTCACATAGTTGGCATCAAAGGAGTAGTTCTCAGTCTGAAAAAGAGGAGAAAAGGACAAAGAACAAAGATCATTAGATGGAAGAAAGTCCTATTTTCCTGCCATGAATTAAACCCATACCACAGTGGGTACCCCAAAGCACAGGATTTCCAAAGTGGAATGCACTCCATGGTCACTGAATCCGACACATAACCACAAAAGGCATTCCCTCAGCCAGCATTGGCTTGAAGATCTCCGTTGAGGAGAGCCCTCACCTCTCCATACAGCCTGTTCCCCTCCGGGATAGCTCTAAGTGTTAAGGAGGTGGTTGGGTTGTATAGTTGTCATTTTCCTAACACCCAAGCCTACATTGACATCCATCATTTCATCTCATTGTTCTGAGTTCTGTCATCTAGGACCAAAAGAACAAGTATTCCCTCTTCCATATAAGAGCTTTCCCATCTCCCCCTTGCCCTCCTCCCCCTACTTGCTCTTCAGCCAGTCCTCCTATAGCATGGACTCTAGACCCTTCCCCATCCTGGTTGCCCTTCTATGGATGCTCTCCAGTCTATCACTTCCTAACCAGTGGTGCCCACGATGAAACAACTGCTCTGATTGCTTTGAAACTAAGCAATGCTACATTAGTGCCTGAGAACCGAATCCTGCTTTCTCAGAGCCAACGAGTCTCTGTGGGTCAAAGCACAGGCCTGCAACTCCAGCCAAGACCACTGCAACCCAAGAGTCTGACCAAGTTGACATATGGATGCATCTGGGGACCACACAAACCACTTCCCGAAGAAGAAGCAACGCGACACATTGCCTTTTCCGAAACTCATTGCTTCCTGTTCCCCAGCGGCCCAATTCTGCACCCGTCAAGTTGACTAGAAGTTCAAAGGTATTTTTTTATTAGTACCAGATAATTAACATGTTAAAATATTTATTCCATAGATATGGAAATGTGGTGAAGGCAATCGCCTGCTATGGCCCCTGTTCTCGCCATCTTGAATGGCAGCCGTATCCATGTGCAGGCAGCAAGAACTTTATTTTATCACAAATACAAAAGCAAACAGGTATGGTGCCTAAAACAGGGGCAGGGGATGGATGAAAAGCAGTCCCCAGGGGGTCTTGAAGTCTTTCATGTGAAATGGGAAGTCAGCAAGCAAAGCCCCATCCTGAGGCCTATCATTAAAATACCACCTTCTAATGGAATTCAGAGAGATTTTCTAAGCAACAATGTTCACCAAAGCTACCACAGAATGCCTAGGAGATAAAAGAGGTATGTGTGCGTAAGGTGTGTGTGCCTGTGTGTGTGTGTCTGTGTGTGTGTTTGTGTGTGTGTGTGTATGTCTGTGTGTCTGTGTGTGTGTCTGTGTGTGTCTGTGTGTCTGTGTGTCTGTGTATCTGTGTGTGTGTCTGTGTCGGTGTGTCTGTGTGTGTCTGTGTGTGTCTGTGTGTATCTGTGTGTGTATAGGGGATGGAAAGACCATCAGGACATTAGAGCTAAACCTAGTGTGGGACAACCGGGCCTCTGTCCCCAGGGTACCAATAACACTTTAGCAACTTCAGCAGGTCAGAAAAAGGAATCTTAGCAAAACTAGTGAAAATGAGATGCTCCTCTATGGCAGGCACTTCAGCCCTCCCTCCCCAGTAGATATGAGCTCCCCCCTTCAACCCTGCCCTCTCTCCTCCCTCCCTAACAGCAATATCATAGCATCCTGGGATCTCTGGCCCTTGGTGCTGGGGACAGATCTCAGCCTCAGCCCATTGGGCCTTGGGACATACCTACTGTGTATTTAGTGGCAACCATCTCAGGCAGAAGAACTGCTTATCACAGCTCTATCTGTCCAAAGAGGCCAACCTTAACAAGGGGTGAGACCCAGGGCAAAAATTGCACCTGGGAGCCAGGCCTAAATTCTCAGTGACCTTTTCTACCATCCCCACTCTTCCTCCCACTCCTCACCCTACACCAAATACACATACTCTAGTGTAGTCCTGACCCTAAGTAATGCCCAAACTAGAGGCCCTAGGAAATACTAGGTGAGTTCTTGGGGTCAATGGGGAGGGGGGTTGAGGTATGTTTTCAGGAGGGCTGAGTTCTGGTTTCTTGTTGGGCTAACCCAGACATTGTCCTACCTCCACCAGGGGACAGGGGAACGAGTTCATGGTTCCTATTCTGCATATCAGGCCAGCCAAGGAAAGATGAAACTCATCCTTCTCTCTACAGAATCATCTACTCCCATGGCCATTCCACATGAATTACTCTCAAAGATGAAAATATGCTTTTATTGCTGCCACCAGGGCAAGAAAAGTCGACCAAAAACCCAGAAAAGTTAATGCCTCAGGAGTGCCAGCCTGCTGCCATGCCCACAGCCACGGCTGTCAAAGACCACATGAGAACAGGCCAGTCTGCGAGGGGCTAGCAGAGGTCACTCAGGGAGTTTTTCCAGGGCCCCTACTCTGTGTCCAGCACTGTGCTGAGTAGCATGGTTCTGTCTCAGCTGAGTGAATGGGACCTTCACTCAAATCCCTAGCAATGAGCAACTCACTTCTGCTGTTAGAGCTGGGGGAGCCCGTCTTGCACTCAGCACAGCTTAGCTCATCGCTGCACACAGCGAGTACTGCTATGGAGAAGCATTTTGAAAACTCCTTGCTGTGGCTTTTTTTTGCATCTTTGTTTCTGCATTATGACATTGATTGCTAAAGGTTTTGGTGACTCAGAAGGGATAAGCCAGGACTGAATTCTGTGTTGGTGTCACAGAGGCAAATTTCAACCACATTTACCAGGTTCCGTGCAACAGCTTCATTTGCCAAGGACCATGCAAGAGCTCCCAAACCTGAAACCCCAGATTCAGCCTGGGGGAGTGCCAAACCACTAGGATGTGATCAGCCTCCATCTGGGCAACAGTACTGGGTCCATTTGGGGCCCTGGTCATATTAGCTGAAGACTGCTTGAAAGAATTTTCCAAACAGGAAGAAAGCCAGGAGAAAGACAGACAGAGAGAACAGAAAAATGGATAGACAGACAGAACTGTACCACAGAAATGACTTATGTTCCCTTCCTAACTTCAATCATTAGATCATATATCTAGATAGGGCTAGAAGAGATCTTCTCATCCAACTCCCTCATCTTACAGATGAGGAAACTGAGGCCCAGAGAGGTGATGCTGGAGAAACCACAGAATTATAGGAATCACAGAATCTCAGAGTTGGAGGGGACCTTGGTTGGACCATTTAGTCCAATATATATGTGACCCAGAATCCCCCTCTACATTATACCCAACAGTTGGGCATGGAAACTTTTGCTTGAAGACTTTCAGTAAGGGGAGACCCACTGTCTCTAAAGGCCTCCCATGCCATTTTGGAGTAACTCTAGTTTTTCCTAACATCTGTAACTTCCATCCATTGCCCCTATTCCGACCCTCTAGAGTCTAGAGACACACAGAACTAGGCAAATACTTTTCCACGTGACGGCCTTTGTAATACTCAAACTGGCCGACATTAAATGATCTCGTGCATATCTTCATATGTGAAGACTCAGAAGGCCTGTGCCCACTTTGCAGGGAATCCAGTAATCTTGGGGATGGGGGTGGGGGTGTGGAGGAGGCTTATCTCCAGGCCTGTAACTAAAAATACTTGTAGTAACAAATGAGGAAAAACAGGCAAATATCCATTATTTCCTCTCCATAGTCTATAGTCTGCATCAGTGATGTCAAACTCAAAGAGAAGTAGGGGCCACTAAGGGGTATAGAAGGATCCCCACCGGCCACATATTGACTTAGTTTTAAAAAGTAGTATTATCTATGCTTTATTATATTCTTATTTCTTTTGTTAAACATTTCTCAATTACATTTTAATCTGGTTCAGGCCACACTTGAGAGTGTTGGAGGCCACATGAGGCCTGCAGGCCACATGTTTGACACCTCTGGCATACATGGCATCATATGTTACACTCAGATGAGACTCTTGATAACAGGCACAGAGAAAAGGGAGGGCACATGCACTGGGCCTGCCTATGGGAAGAAAGCCTGATGATTTCTCCCTTCTCCGGAGCACTGGTCAGTTGGCACTGAGCATGTGTCAGATGCACTCAGCCATTAGAAGCTGAACAGAACTAGAGACTTACCTTGGCCAACTCTCCCATTTCTACTCCACAACTTAGATAAAGGGCCTCAAATATCTCCCTTCAACAAAGTCCTCCTTATGAAAGACTAGCGTCTAGAACTAGAGAAATAATAGTTCTCATGAATTGGGAGTCAGGACACATGAAGAGTACCACAGTCAGTTCCAGAGGCCACACTTCAGAAAGGTCAGTAACAAGCTGGAAAACCTTGAGTCCAGAGATTCTTCACCTTATTTAGACCACGAACCCCTTGGACCATGGTCTGGTGAAGCCCATTGACCCCTTACTCAGAATCATGGTTTTAAATGCATAACAAAAAAAATTCACAGGACTACAAAAGATACCAAATTATATTTAAGTGAAGTTATCAAAATATTTTTAAGTGAAGTTATCAAAATATTTTTAAGTAAAGTTATCAAAATATTTTTTCAGGTCAAGTTCAGAGATTCCATGTTAAGAACCCCTGATTTAGAGCAAGCCAACCAGGATGGGAAAAGATCTTGATATCCTACTACATGAGGCTTGGTCAAAAGAATTAAGGCCATCGAGCCTAGAAAAAGTGAAATAAGATAGCTTGTTGTCAAGTATCTGAAGGACTGACACGGGAAAGATGGATTTGACTTGTTTGGCTTGGCCCAAATGGATGGAAGTTGCCAAAAGGCTGACTTAGACTTAATATCAGGAAAATCCAAACCAACCCCCAAACCAAGAAACCTTGGGAACAAGGAGAGCTGTCCAAGGTGAAATGGGCTGCTGGGGGGAGGAAGTGGCTTTCCTCTCACCCGAGGTCTCCAAACAAAGGCTGGATGTTATGGTGGGGGGGTTCCCTACCCAGGTGGGGCTTGGACCAGGTGCCCTCTCTGGTTCCTTCCAGCTCTAAGATTGAAGGGCTCTGCCATCCCACCCAAGGCTACAGAATCAAAGTAGAAAAGGAAGACAAATGAAGGACTTTTTTTCCCCCCTTTTTTGCATAAAAGTGTAGTCTCCTGGTTCAGCTGATTTAATCAAAATTTGCTTGACATTACCTCAATCCCCTCTCTAAGTACTCTAAGTGGCAAATAGCATGAAACATTTGAGAAGGAAAATTTTCTCTAAATGTCACACTAATTTCAATAGAAACTGTCCCCATCTCTAATGAGATGGCCAGGTTAACACAAGAACACAATAAAGAGACGATCATGACTTGTGAGGCTGAAAAATCCAAGGCTAACCTGAAAATCCAGTGTCCAGTGCTCCCCCCAAAAAGGTAAATAAGAGTAATTTTCTTATTGGCCAGTACCTTTTCCCCAGCTCCTTGCTCTAGTTAAAACCCAGTGACTTGGGAATGCAGTGGAAACAGGCTTCTCCCCCTGCCCCAAGTAGAGTAAAACCACATAGGTGGGAAATGGCAGAAGCAGGATCTGAGCCCATTTCATCTGCTTCCAAATTCAGTGGCCCTTTGAAGATTACCTAGTTCACTACTATTCCCCTTCCCTTTCATTTTGAATTATGTATCTTTTTGTAAGAAGAAAAAAAAAGGAAGCTAAAGATTCTAAGAAAGGTTAACTGGAACCATATCATGAAGAGCTTTAAATGTCAAGATAACAAATTTGTACTTTATCCCAGAGGCAATAGGGAGCCACAGCAGATTCTTGAAGAGAGGAAGGACATGGTCAGGCCCATGCTCCAGGAAGACTGATTTGGCAGGTGTGTTGAAGATGACCTGGAAAGGTAATAGATTGGGACTAATCTTTGAATGCAACCTAAGATCTCATTAGCTTCTCAGGATGCCACATCACAACAAGCCCTTATGGTGCCTTCTTTTTTCAGCCAAGCTGCTGTCCCCCATATTCGATCTATAAAGTTGCAAAAGCAAACCCACAAGACTTTGCAGGCAACTCTCAAAGATTATAAGCTGTAGCAAAAGAAGTTTCCTCTGTGGGGGCTCCATATACTAAAGATAGCACAGGTCTGCCCTCTCCCCCCAAAAAAAAGCTTTCCATGTGTCCCTGTTCAGCTATAGCAGACAATTCTGTAACACCCCGAGTTAGATATTAGTAATTGATCTACATTGGTGGAATGAGTTTCCACACTGATAATCCCCCACCTATGAAATGACAGGTGCAGATATTTTTCAAATGAATATCTCATGAGATCTGGCTATCGTCCTAGCATACTGGACCAAGGAAGCCAGGCCTTTGAGAGAGGACAAGGGCACTCCTAGGCATCCTTAAAGGTGAATGGCCAAAGTGGGGCTTCATAGCCCCAGGCAGTGACCAACCTGCCCTCAGCTCTTCTATCCAATGGGCCAAGACAGACTGAACTTTCTGACTCTGAAGAGATCCCATCTGCCCTCTGGCACATGGAGCCTGTTAGCCTGCCTGTCTGTTCTCAAACAGGTTCATTCTGTCCTAACAGCCCTGCCCCCTTAAGATTCACCTCTTCTTGGTTGCAAGGGGTCCAGGATGCCTAGCCTGAGGCTTGGCTAGCCAGTTTGAGCTCTGAGGGAAGGGACAGCAGAGGAGAGGCTGGAGGGGGGCAGTAATAGTAAGGGAGCAACTGCCCAGGCACAGGACAAAGGCGGCCACCTTCCCCGTACCCTACAGCCTGGAGGCAGGCTCCAGATAATCGATATAGCCTGCTGCTGGCTGTTGCAAAATACCAACTTTTTAAGAAATTCACTATATCCAGTGATTCTAATTGAGCCCATTAAACATCATCTAAGGACCTACCCAGCTGGGAGTGGTTTTCAAAATGCCCAACTAACTACAAAGTCTCATAACCTGATGTCTCCCTGCCCCGCCCCCAACATATATAGAAATGAATATATGAAATCTCTGTGGAAAGATAACCCTTGTGCCTAGCTCTGCTCGGCTATAGGAGAGCTCTGTGCCCGGCTCAACCCATCAAGCCTGCTCCATCCCTGGAATTGGCCATGTTCATGCCTGACCTAACGAGGGGAGGGATGAGAGTTTCCAGGATCAGAGGGAAGGCCCTAGTCACTGACTCTCACAGTGCTGGCTGCTTTTCTCCAAGGCTTCTAGAGGCTTCTAAGGGAGTGCCTTTCCAAGCCGAGGAGGGGAATCCCATGTGGCTGTTAGCCAGCATGTCAGCTCGCAAATGAGTTGCTTCTGGAAGCAACTCCCTCATTCATGAGCAACTTCATACAGCTCAGGCCTTTGTTGGTAGTTGGATCACCTCACTGACTCGGTTTCCAGCCCACCAAAGGCGCAGATCCCTTTCAGATGAGCTACTGGCCAACCATAAGCTTGGACTTGGGATCCCAGAAGACTTACCTTTTTTCCCCTATTAGATTTCACGGGGCAGCCCTCTAAGAATGTTCAATTGTACCCTATATACCTATCCTCATTGGTGACAGCTCGGGGAATCCTCCACAATGAAGGCAAATCATAGGTTCGGATGTTTTAAAAATTCTAACAATACTCATCATCATATAAGATTTTGCCCAAAGTCGAAGACCTCCCCCACCAGACCCAGCCAGGCAGCCCTCTGGCCAGACCAGGGAATGCCTTCATAGGCCAGCAGCGCAAGCACAGGGGGGAAGCCTGCTTCCTAACAAGTCTATCCTCTCTAGGACCTACATACCCCACCCCCCATACACACACTCAGCTTCCAAGAGGGCCAAGGCAAACAGAGTTTGCTATCTTCAAAAAGGTCTCCTCCAGGCAAGGGAGACAGGTACTCTTCTGAAAAGGATGGACCCATGTCTCTTCTCCATCCCTTCAGGCCTTATCTCCTTCTACTCCCAAAAGAAAATATGAAGCCAGGATCAAATTATAACCAAAGTACCTTCAGTCCCACTGGGGGAATGTTCTCTGCCTGTTTAATTTCACCAGTCCTACTAGCTCCCTGGAAATGGGCATGAAGATGCATGACTATATAACCAAAAAGGGGATTTAAAAGCTTCCAAAAATCAGCCTCCCAAGTACCAGATGGGGGAGACATGCCTACACAGCATTTCTTCTGAAAAAGATCTCAAGGTCTGGGTGGACAGCAAATTTGACCCAAGTCAGCAGTGAGACATGGTATCAAAAAAAAAAATTGAATGAGATCTTGGGCTACACGAAAGAAGGCAAGCTTCCCAGAACAGAAAGGTGAGAACCCCTCTATACTCTGCCCTGATCACATGACATCTGGAGCAACATATCGAGAAGTTGAAGAGAGTTCCAGATGAGGGCAACCAAGATAAAGAAGGGCCTTGAGACCATGCAGTGTGAGGGTCAGAAAAAGGAAATGAGGGAATTTAGCCCGGAGAAGAGAAGTGGCGGGGGGGGGGGGGGGGGGGGGGGGGTGGGTTTTCAAGGGTGTGGCGGGGTGTGTTCATGGCTGATAGAGTAGACGGCGGGGTC
>NW_020944355.1:384049-396832 GCF_900497805.2 Vombatus ursinus | reverse complement strand
GCACGGGGTTGCTATTTCAAGTATTTGTAGGGCTGTCTTGTAGAAGAGAGATTAGACTGGCTGTTTGATCCCAGAGGACAGAAAAACCAGGAATGATGAATAGGGGCAAATGGCAGCCAGGGAGATTTAGGCTTTTGGTTATGAAAGACTTGCTAACAATGGGAACTCTCCCCAGATGACATGGACTTCCTCTGGAGATACTGGCTTCCCCTTTGGAGTGGTGTTGAGGCAGAGGCTGGATGGTCACTTGCCAGGTATGTAGTAGGGGGGCTGCATGTGGGGTATGTGCTGAGTCTCCTTTCCTAGTCTGTGGTGGGCAGAGGCTGGCACCGTGGTAGGATTGGAGGGGGGTGCCGCATTGCTAATTGTTGTACAGGATTCAAGTGCAGCAGCTTTCCAAGGTTGGGAAGGACCACGTGGCTAATACCCAGGCAGGCCTGACTAAAGGCCTTTCATTGTCCGCCCCCGGGGATTTCTCTGAGGCCATTTAGCTGCTCAGACCACCCAGGAGTGAGGTAATCTGGCCTGAGGACAGTGTCTTTCTCTGAACTCCTCTCCGATTTAACCAAATTTGGCTTTGAAGGGAAGCTCTGTATCAGCCCAGGTTGCTACAAAAGGCAGTTCTGAAGGAGCCCCACATGGCCAAATGCTTGCAAAGCTGATTGGAAAGAACAGGTACAACCTGGAGGCCCCGAGTCCTGACTCAGTGAAGTTCCCTGGCATCCCAATGAGGTGCATGGACCCTCTCCAAGCTCTGGGCACCACTCAAGTGGGGGAGAGAAGGCCTTCCTCCCATGCCTCATCAAGGTATGAAGGGAAGCCCTGGCTGGTGGAGACTATGCCAACAGTCAGAGTTCTGGCTATGGAGAATAGAGCTGAGGCCCAGACAGGGGAGTGAGCTGCTCAAGGTTCCATAGCTAGTAAGTGGCAAAGCCAGGATTTGAACCCAGGCCCTCAGATTCCAAAATCAGCACTGCTGCCATGTGTGTGAGCGAGCAGAGGCCCACACCACTGAAAGCACAGGCCGTTGGGATCCAAAGGCCTCAGCAGCCTGGCAGGGCCCATTCTGAGGGGACAGATTGGTGGCAGATGAACTAGAAGGTCTGATCCAATCCCCAGTCAAACTTTCTCTTTCCACAAGAAGCCGGCTTTCCTCAGGAGGCACCATCCACTAGAACCATCCTCCCAGAGCTGAACCACCATCCCAACATGTGAAACGGGCAACATGTTCAGACCACTTTGCAGTCACACGGTGCCTTTCATCCCCAAATATCAAAGCTCTTTACGAGCAAGTAATGATGATTGTGCCCACAGGACAGTCAGGGAAACCCTCAGTTAAGTGCTGTAGCCAGAGTGGAAAACAGTGACTCAGAGAGAACGGCAGCAATAAAAACACAAAGCAGAGAAAGGGAGATGGAGTGCCGCTTTCAGCATCCCACACCATCCTTCCTCAGAGACTGGGGGCCGCCTGGGAAACAGGATGGCACTGCCTTTCTCTTGGCTGTTTCTTGGCTCATCACAGAACACAGACAAATAAGGACAGGCCTAGGGGAAGACCAAAGCTAACACCCTAGACTCTGGAGACAACGTCCTCAAACCTAGATCTTGGCGGTCCTATGGTCATGTATCCCAGGTCCTTGAAACAAGCCTGGTTTCCTTTCACCTTCCACACATTTGCTTCCTTTCAACTTTGGTGACCATTTCCACGGCCTTTCAGGGGCGATGGTGACCATTTGGGAAGGCGGTATGGCATTGTGGAAAGAGCAATAGATTCTGTCATCAGAGGAGCTTTGCCGCTTCCTACCAGTAAGATCTGGGGCAAGTCATTTAACCTGTCTTAGTGTCATTTCATCATCTCTAACATGAGGAAGACTGGACTCAGCCTCTGAAGTCCCTTCTGGTCCTAAACCTGATTTTATAAGAAATGTGGCAGTGTATTCATTCACCATTTATTATATACCCACTATGTGCTTGGTCCTAGTGATAGAAAGACAAAATGGTCTCTGCCCTCGAAGAGCTTTAATTCTGAGACGTTGCTCCGTGGGCATGGCACACTATCTCCCTCATCTGTGCCTTCTGATGGACTGTGGCCCACGCCCAGAATGCCTTCCCTCCTTGCCTTCACCTCTTGAAAACCCTGGTTCCCTTCCCTGGCTCATCTCCTGCACAAAGCTCTTCCTGATCCCCTAAGTGATAATGGTCCACCACCCTGAAATCACTTTGCATTCATACTATATTGACTTATCTGGATACATGTCGTTGCCCCCAAAAAATAAGCCTCTTAAGGGAAGGGACAATTTTGTTTTTGCCTTCGTACTCCCAGAAGCCAGCACACACAGTGCCAGGAACACAGCAGGTGCTGAATAAATGCTCAATCGAATTTTGTTGGGTTTCTTATGAGATAGTTCTAGGCGCAGAAGATCACACTTGGTCAACCCACTTCAGCGGGGATTCTGGCTGTAGAAAACCAAGCTAGAAAGTACCCCCTAGCAACTGTCTAAGAGTCCTCAGCCCAAGGAGCTCAGCCAGACAAGACACTAGAAAGCAGAGCCTTGGGCCCCACCCATGCCAAGCTTCCGGCCCTGAGCCAAGCTCTCCGCCATGTTCCAATGGATCCTACTTGATCGACGGCTTGGCAGCAGTAGAGCCCCGGCAGCCTGCAGAGCAGAGTTTCTATTGAGAGAAGCATGTCGGCTGAAAAGACTTTCAAAATATTTGGAGGGAGGCTGGTGGGTGGCCCTGTGCCTGCCGTCCAAAACACCACCCTTCCAAAACCCAGTCTCCACCCCGATTCTCTTCTTTGTATTAAACATCACTTAAGATCCAGTTGCCGCAACAAGCTTATTAAAAGGTTGAAGGCGGAACAGCCCCATGGCACCTTCTGAAGGCATTCCTCTGTGCCAGCTTGTTGCTCAACCCTGTAATATGTGGTACAGAAAACAAACAAACAAGCAAACAATAACAAAAACAAAAAACCTGAATAATAGATCATGTTGAGACTAGTAAATGCTTCTGCTTCTCCTATTGACGGCTCCTAATGAGATGTAATACAGCCGGTCGTCTTTCTGCTCCTGATCAATGAAACCTTGCCTCATTCTTGGGCAGGGGAGGGGGGAGGGAGGAGGGGGTGGCCATTCTGTCAGCCAACCAGGCAGCCGAGCCAAGCTGGTGTCTCGGTCCACTGCAATGAGCTCAGCCCGAGACGCGGGCACACCCTGTGGGGCCACTTCTATTTGCTGTCACTAGAACATAAACAGAATATTTATTTCTGACCTTTTAAGTACTAATTTCCAATTTAACGAGGCATGATGAATGCCTCTCAAACCCAGGCTCCAAGGCTGCTTAACATGGGAACCCTCTAATTGCGACGCGAGCCTTTGGCTTCGAGCTGGGGCAGCTGGTCCTACTGAAAGCATTAGGCACCTGGCAACCCCCACCTGCCTCCATCTCCTGGGAATTGGCTGCAAATCTCTGGTCCAGGTAAAGAGCATGGGCGGAGAGGTCCTTTAGGAGCTACAAAGAGAATCAGAGACTCCAGAGGGAGGGACCTCATTATCATGACTACAATGGATTTGGATTCAAAATTGGTCTAACCCTGGATTTTTATCTGTGTGGGGAGTTCCCAGTACAAAAACTCCCTCCACTAAAACAGGTGGGCCAATCCTCATAAGTTCTAGCCTCAAAGAGTTACCTGGGACACTGAGGGGTGAAATGGTTTGCCCATCACACAGCCAGTAATGGGACAAGTAGCCACCTCTCTAATAACATTGCCTCATGTTTACAGAGTGAGCTGATATTTGCAATCACTTGACCTATATTAGCTCATTTCAGCTATTTAAATTATTATCTCCATTTGACAGATGCAGAAAAGGTCAAATGACTTGCCCGGGGTCATTGGATTATAGATTTTGAGCCGGAAGGGACCTTAGAGGCCACTGGCTCCAATTCCTTCATTTTACAGATAAGGATCCTGAGGCACAGAGAAGTCAGGTATTAAGTGATAGAGGCAAGATTTGAATCCAGGCCTTCTCACTCTGGGCCCAGAGCACTCTCTACTGTACACACTGCCTCTCATGAAGAAAGAAGCATATTTACAAATCAGCAGAGGTCCCTTCCCTGGCCCCCTCACAAAGAAACCCAGGCTCCCTCATTTGACGTTAGAAGGGGAGGTGATAGGGAGTGGCCGGGGTTTGACCCAATTTTCAAACCGAGACCAACAGATCAAAAAGCCTCTTTCTGACACCTGTGTGTCATGCCCAGGGTAGTGGCCAGGAAACTCAACAGCTGGAATTTGTCAGGGTATGAGGCTCCAGCTCCAGAAGAGATAGAGACAAGTGCAGACTTGGCACTTTGCCTTTATGGGACATCTTTGCCCATTTGCCCAAAGAAACCAGAGCATTTAATAGGCTCTTCTACAAAGGGATCTCCCTCAGCCCCCAGGCCCAACAATGGGAAACAAAGACAGGATTCAAGAGGGAGAAGAGTTATTGAGCCTTAGAGAGGCCCAAATGGGCAGCCGCTGGCTGTGGGGGGGGGGGTTGCCAGGGGGGGGGGGGGGAGGGAGTTGAGCTGGGCAGAAAACAGACACTGCAGTCAGGAGCTGGGGCTGATGGTGACTGCTATCCTCAAGGTCCCCTATGCAAAATGGAAAAATGTCATTTCTCAAGTAGCCAAAGACACTTGGCCTGATGCACATAAGAAGAATGAACTAGAAATGTCTGCATCCTGAGTTATTGGTGGCAGGGGAGAGACAGAGACCCTGAGATACTGGCTGAGAATGATGCTTGCAGCTGGGAAACAGGGACTGGGAGTAGGGGTATAGATGAGAAAGAGCTTGCCCCAGACCACCATCCAGCCTCCTCTTTTAACTCTGTATGCTTACTAAATAAGCATTGAATGTCATTGTTTAAATGCCGCTACCAGGCTTGGTAATCCTGTCAGCACCCTCTAAATTTAGCATTCTAGTTTCAGTGCCCTGGGACAAAGTATCAGTTGCCCCACCCTAGTTATGGCTTGGTGCTGAAGGACTCTAGGAGAGCAGGTCCCTCCTGTTCATTTTGCCCTAAAAGGAGGATTTGTGTTTCCAAACATAATTACCACACGAATAATGATCACTCCTTTTCCTCAAAGCATTTTTACCAACATTAACTAGTTAATCCTCCCCCCAAAATGCACAGCTAACTTAAGTCTTATTAACCCCAGTCCCTGAGGGGCAGGAGAGGTTAAGAGACTGGGATCTGCCTCCAGGTCCTGGGTTCCCACCACTAGGCCACACCTCATTGGGATTCTGGAAAATGCAATGAAATGGAAGCAATTAGGGCTAGCTGGCTGAATAGCTCACTCCTGGGAAGAAGAAATCCCAGCCTGCTTCAACATGACAAACTCTAGGGTGGGTAGCACAAGCAGACAACATTCCCTCTGCCAGGAGAGTAAGAGATGATGAAGGGGAACACCTGAGGCCCCTCATCTCCCCCCCCCTTCCCAGACCATGGCAGCAAAAACCAGAAACGATTCCAAACTCAAATGGCCCCAACACACGTGTATGCATACACACACACACATACACACACATGCACATACATACACACACAGACACATATATGGAAAATAAACATTCACTAAATCCCTACAAGGTACCAGCCAGGCCCTTTCTCAGCTTCCTGCTTTCCCAGCATCTCCTGGTAGAAGCCTTCCCTTCCCTACCCCTGACGTCAGCTTTGTTAGGGCACAGACACCATCATACATCAGACGCTGCTTCTCCGTGCCCCAGATGCCTTCCTTGTGAGATAGGTGGTGATACCACCCAAACATTGGGGTTGAAGATAAATGAATGAAGAAAGATCCAGCCAGCCTCAGCTGAGCATCTCTAGGGGTACCCTAGCTTGGCCCCTCAGTTCCCAAACCTCGAGTGGATTGGGCACCAAATCTTGTTCCATTTCATTCCAATGAGCATTTATTAGGTGTTTATCATGTGCTAAGCACTGTGTTAGACCCTGGAAAATACAGAGACAAAAATGATAATCCTTGCCCTCAGGGAGCTTACATTCTACTGGGGAGCCTGGGAATATAACATGTACATAGAGTGCAGATACTTTGGATTTCCTTAAGTTAGAAGGGTGAATACACCAATGCCTGGGGAGAGACGAGGTAGGGAACATCGGAAAAGGCCAAGTAAGGAAGCTAAAGATTCTAAGAAAGAGGAGGGTAGAAGTATCCTCCCTGTCCCATGTAGACTAGGCCGAAATAAAGGAAGACAGCCATGATGGCCACTTGGCTTTGCCTGCCGAGAGAGAACTAAAGATCCTACAGAAAACTCCAGCAGCCCCTCCTAGAGGCCAAAAGCCTACCACCCATTTCCCACCAAATTCCTGCCCAAGTTTGGCTCTGGTGAGAGTTTTCTCTTTTTGAGATCTTCCACAAAGGAGCTGCTGTCTCCCTCCACACCTCCAAAGACCTCTTAGAGCTCCAGAGTTCCTTCAAGGTTCAGCTCAGCTGCCCCCTCCTACAGGAAGCTTTCCCTAATCACTCCAAGGTTAGTGCTCAAAAGCTTCTCACACTGGCCTGTCTATGCTTCCCTAATTTACATGGATCTTAGGAGTCTAGATTTCGAGTCGGGAGAGTCCTTGGATGAAGAAACTGAGGCACAGAGAAGTGTCATGACTTGCCCAAGGTCACAGTTAGTTAAGTGTCTAAGACAGGATTCAAACCTAGATCTTCCTATTCCCTCAATAGAATGGAAAGTCTTTGAGAGCAAGGCCTGTTTCTCCTTTCGTCTTGGTGTCCCCAAAGCTTAGCCCGGGACTTCATACACAGTAGGTGCTTTGCAAATGCTTCCTGGAGTAGGCTGGCTTAGACTGAATTGATCATATTTTCACCACATCCAGCCTGTCAGAAGAAGTAATAAGCCAAGTGGGGAATCATACGGCATCTGACAAGGGGGGCAGGAACAAAAATTGAACATGACTTCCCTAATTACTGCTCCCCTAGCACCAGAAGGAGCCGAGCCTCCTGCTCCGAACAGCCTAGGCAGCTGGGGGTGAACGTGCAACATGACAAGGCTTCTGCCGCCCCTCACCCCCAAAGGCCTGACTCCAGAGGCAGGATCTGGAGTCCTGAAGACGCCTTTCAAACCACCTTTCCTTCCCCCATCTCCTTCCTCTGTTGTGATTGAACTGTCACAGAAATCTCTTGGCTTTAAATACCCTCATGCCAGGGTTAAGTAAAGCTTATTACCATGTATAATTCAGAGCTGTCAGATAGAAATGGGCCATTCCGAAGGGAGCAAAGAGAGCAGAAGAGCAGGGTGGGCCCCTTCCCCCACCCTGAGCATCTCAGAGGGGGTTGCAGGGCCCGACGGAGGGTCATCCCCTCTCTCACCAGCCAGTGACTTCCTTGCCCCAGTATGGGGATGGGGGAATAGGGAAAGGAAGGCAAAGGCTGCTTTCTGAGGCCGAGCCCACTGGCCTTGGCCTGGGATGCCTAAGATAGCAGTCTTGGCAGGCCCTTGTTGGGGGACCTGAGGACAGGGAGCATGACATGAACACAGACAGAATGATGGCTGAGGCCACCCCAAAGGATCAGCAAGACCAGCCTGCCTGCCTCCCAGAATGCTTGCAGACCCCTCGGAGACGCTTGTAAGAAAAGCCATTGGATTTACCCTGAATTGTATTGTTTCAACATTTCCCAGGGCTCTGGGGGGAAATGAGAGCTGGCCTGGGTCAAGGTTCTGGTGCTTGCTCACTGCACATTCCACCAGCCCCACCCCCTCTCTGGGACTCTGTCTCTCTATCTCTCTCCACCCCCAGCTCTCTCCTACACTCTCTGCCATCCTATGCATACCCTACAGATATGTGCAGAGATGCGTGAACATACATGAGAGCCAGTGTGGCATAGCATTGAGGGCCAGGAAAACTTGGGATCAGGTCCTGCCTAGCTAAATGACCCCAATGGACAAGTCATTTGACTACTATGTCTGCCTCAATTTCCTCATCTATAAAATGAGGCTAATAATGTCACCTAACTTACAGGGCTGTGTGAGGATCAGTTAAGATGATGTCCATAAAGTGCTTTGCAAATCTCAAAATGTGACAGAAACGTCCTCCATCATTGTCATTATTGTTACTGTTCTTCATGTACCTTCATGAGCATTACCTTTTGGGACACTAACAAACAGTCCTTTGGGGAGGGAGGCAGTGCTGTTCCTAGTTTCGCTTTGACAGACAAGGAAATAGAGGCCTGAGAGAAGTGAAGATACTTAGCCATCATCACCCAGTAAGCACTAGAATCAACAAAAGCAGCACTAGAACCCGGGGCCCCTGAATCCCAATCCCGGGATCTTTCTACCTGGATCAGCTCTAGACGTTGGAGAGCCCTAACCAGCCAATGGCCTACTGCTATAGGCTGCTTCTGCCCCCAGTTGCTATCACTCTCTTTCATCTGTCCTTCACCATGAAAAATAAAGAAAACTGTATCCTTTCACACCAGGACTAGTTCCTTGGGCTCACAGCAGTGCCTGGCACTCCTGTGCTGACCATGTGCTTATTGGCCATGGATTCTGGCAAAAAAGAAGAGCCCTGACCATGCTGGGCCACCAGCTGCAAGCTGGGAAGACCTCTGTTGGTCCCAGGCTTATCCCAGGACTACTAAAGCCCAGCATTTCAGAGCTAGAAGGGTTCTTGGAGATCCTCTAGCCAACAGCTACTATGTACAAAACCTACTATGTACTACAACACTGTGGGGGGCCCTGGGGATTCTGAAACAAAAAACCATCCCTGCCCTGGAAGAACATTCTACAAGGGGGTGGGAGGAGGTTGAGAATACATCATGTTCACAGACAAATAAATACCAAGCATTTGTAAAGTAATCCAAATTACTTCAAGAGGGAGATGGAGCTCAAAATTGAGTGGAGAGGACCAAGAAAAGCTTTCTCTAGGAAGTAGACCCAGGGGTCTGCTCTGATAGGAAGATAGCGTCCTAAGAGGTAGCAATAAGGAGGGAGTGCATTCCATACATGGAGGACAGCCTGAGCAAAAGCCCAGAGGTGGGAGATGGGGTGTCAAATGCCGGGCAGAGAATCCCCTCCCCAAATCTCTGAACTGGGAAGCACTATGATGCGCAAACCCATTTTGTTTGTAATAGGAAAAGTCAAATTCGGTGCAGATGGTCTTTGCAAATCATCTCTTGTCAATATTCCACCATTAAGAGAAGAAAGCGGTCTTAGTGACTCTGTTGAAAGAAGGTGTATGTACACAAAAGGAAACACATTCTTTATCCAAGTGAGTGTCCCGGAAAGCGGCAAGTGGGCAAGCCCACCGAAATGCTGCCTCGCTGAAGCCAATGGCTTGCCTTGTTGCTGTCTGAATTGTTCATCTCTAATTGTTAGAGATCAACTGCAATCAAAATACAGTGTCTTCTACCAGTTTTGCAACTGGGGATCATTCGCTCATGGGGAAATTATCCCAAAGATACATTTCTTCATTTTTACTGCCACTAAGGGGGGCGGGGCAGCCTGGAGAGCACACTGGGCCACCCAGGGCTGAGCTGCTTTGGGGGGCTCTGCGGGTGGGATGGTCTGGCCACCTGAGTGGCACGAGGGGCCCTGTCCAGGTCCTTTGCCTCAATGTGTGGGGTTTCCCCATCTGCAAAATGGGCATTATAACAGCCACTGTACCTACCTTAGCGGGTTGTTGTAAGACAACAATGTTTGCCCAGCTCCTGGCAAATCTTAAAAGCATTATAGACATGGCCACCACTGGCAGCATCTGCAGCCACCTGCTGGAATCAGCCACATTGCTAAGAAATCTCCTTAAGCCAGACATCATCAATTGAGACTTAGCAATGAGGCTCACCCCGAGACCAGCCTCAAGTTTCCGTCTCTACTATTTGCTTCAAAAGTGGCAACTGTGACATAAGCAAAATTAGAGGGGAAATATTTAAACTACTCAAGAGAACAAATCGTGTCTATGCACTTTAGCAGCAATTTATGAACAATAAATACGCTAATTGTACGTCATTCTTATTTCTTCATTATGGCAGGTCCAAGGTCTTTGACTCGGCAAAACATTCTGGTGGAAGGTCGTGCTAGATGAATGGATGGTCTGGGAACTACAAAAATGTATTTCTGCTTGACAATTCGGATGGTGTCTGGCCTTTCCCCTGTTAGGTGGAATTAATTAGGTTTGACTGCAATATATATAAAAGATGATTAAGGTGACAAAATAAAAGCAAAACTTAACAGCCACCAGCCCTGGGTGCTAAGAGCCTATTTGGGTCATGGCCGCACCTGGCCCCAGCTCCACCTCCCTTCTCTAATACCCTTCATAGGAACCCAGACTTAGGGCTGGTGGGGACTTCAGAGGGCACCTGGGCCAGCCCTATCACTTTATAGCTAAACCAGGAGCCAAGAAAGAGACAGTGACTTAGCCAAGGTCACATAGCTAATCAGTGGTGCAATGAACCTGGGACCTGGGCAGGCTCCATATCCTGCAATCTTCCTACTGCGCCATGCAAGGATGGATGGGAAGAAGGATAGGAGAAAAATCATGTGGGGCCAAAGAACACAGTTCAGAATCCTGCCAACAACTGGAAATACTGGCCTCCTAGGTCATGGCTTGCTACAGAACAGGTATGTGCCCAAAGCAGCCCTGCCTCGGGAGAGGATGGCCACCCAGGTCTCCAATTTCCTTGGCAGCCAGAATAGTCCAAAACTATATCCAGAGCCTTTAGGCCTCCAAGGCCCAGAGGGAAATGGATTGGAGGAGGGGGAGGGAGAGAAAGGGGTGGGGAAGGGGGGAGAAAGGGAGGGGCATAAGAAAAGGAGAGAGGGAGAAAGAGAAAGATGGAGAGTGAAGTGGAGATGGGGGAGAAATGGAAAGAGAGAGGAAGAGAGAGAAAGGAGAAAGAGAGGGAGAGAGAGGTGGGGATAGAGGGAGAAAAAGAGAGAGGGAGAAAGAGAAACACTGCCATGGATTCTGGTGAGCCAGTAAACATTTCCTGCAAGGGTCAAATGTTCAGAGCTTTTTCATCCTCTCTGCTGCTGATGGGAAATGCAGGCCATTCCTATAGATGGAGAGGTTCACTTTCCCAGCACCTCCCATGCTATTTCTTCAAGTGTTCTAGAATGTCAGTATCACAAAACTCAGCAACCTGGCTGTGGAGCGAGGATGCCCAATGCTTTCTTTTCTCTTTTTCCCATTGAAACATGATGTTCAGCAGCTTGCTCTGTTACTCAACTATATGCCTAATTAAGTAGCTTTTCCTGTTAGATGCACAGGCCTAGGTTTAAGTTCCAACTCTTTCACTGAGACTCTCTGGGTTCAAATCCTGATTTTGCTGTGAGACTATGGGCAAATCAGCACCTCTCTGAGCCTTAGTTTTCTCCTCTGTGAAATGGGTATAATAAGGGCACCTCAGAATTACCTACCAGGATTGTTATAATGCTCAAATGAGATGAGGTTAGAAAGCAACATCAGTTATTGTTATTCAAAGAGAAGCATGTGTTGTGCGGCCAACCTATTCATTACAATGTGCCTTTACAAATATCCGGCTTCCAGAAGTGTATGTTTCAGCTGTCACGAGATCGCTTATTGTATTATTGCCTACTTAGAAAGTGCCTTTCCTTCCCAAGAGCTCTTGGCACATACACAAAAATGCAAACGCATCCCCTAGGTATTTCTCCTCACAACCTCCCTAAATGCAAAAGAAACAATAAGCAACTTAGCACAGAGAAATCCCCTCCTTACAACGCCCTTCTCTCCCAAGCACACTGGACAGCAGAGGCATGACCACCTGCTCTAGTCTAGGACACTGCCTTCCACAGTGGCCAGTACTACTGATTTCCAAAAGCATGGTAGCATGCCTATACACACACACACACACACACACACACACACACACACACACACACACACATCACCATATAGGAGGAAGCAAAAGTTCCCTGGTCCTGCACCCTGGATTTTAGCTTCTGGACTGATCATGTCTAACATAAGTGAACACTGGGCACCTGATTACCCAGCCCTGGAGTTTTTTAAATTCATTCAACATGCATTTCTTAAATGCTTTGCACCAGATGAAGGCAGCAGAGAACAGTAGATAGAGTTGACTTTGGTGTCAGGAAGATCTGAGTTCCAGTCCCACCTCTGACACATTCTGACTCTGGGTCCCTGTGCAAGTCACTTCAACTCTCAGTGCTCTGAGTGGAGGGAGTTTCCTCATCTGGGAGTTCCCTATCTATACCAATTAAACTACAAGTCTTGTTCCTTTGTGCTGCTAGGTGCTCAGGATACAAAGACAAGAAATGAAAACAGTCCCTGCCCTCAAAGAGCTTATATTCCACTGTGTTTTTAATACAAAAAATACATTTTTACGCAGTATCAAATAATCCATGGTCCAATCATGGAGGCAAGTTCTTTTCTGTTTGAAATAACTGGCATTTGGAAGTGAATAGAAATGAGCGCCAGAAGTAATACTCATGATAAGTGGCTCAACTCCCAAATGAGAGTTTTCAGACCCCTCTCCATCTGGTCCACTGGCCCTGGACACAATCCAGCTTGTTAATATTCCTCTTAAATGAGGCACTCAGAGCACAACCCATAGCTTTGAGGGTGGCCAGGCTAGGGCCAAGTACAGTAACACTATCAGTCCCTATGATCCCCACATTCTATTTCTATTCATTTCTATCAGTTCATCTCCTACCTCTGTGCCTTTGCAGTAGTGGTTCCCCACATCTGGAAGGCCTTCCTTCCTTCCTTCCTTCCTTCCTTCCTTCCTTCCTTCCTTCCT
>NW_020944355.1:365194-384039 GCF_900497805.2 Vombatus ursinus | reverse complement strand
CCTTCCTTCCTTCCTTCCTTCCTTCCTTCCTTCCTTCCTTCCTTCCTTCCTTCCTTCCTTCGCCTGATCCTCTCCCAGTTATCAGCAATTTCTCTCTCCTGCAATTACTTTTCATTACTTTGCCTGTACTGTATATTTACTGACAGCATCACAGATTTAGAGCTGAAAGGGACCTTGGAGGCAATCAAATCCAATCTCTTCTTGTTACAGAGGAGGAAACTGATACACACAGAGAAAAAAGTGACTTGCCCAGGGTCACACAGCCAGTAAGTGTCTGAGGTCAGATTTCAATCCAGGCTTACAGACTAAGCCCAGGTCCCTATCCACTATGCTTCACCTCCTCTCTTATGTACATGCCGGATCCTTCCAGGAAAATGCCAGCCCCTTGAGGGCAAGCACTATTCCATTTTTATCTCTGGCTCCCCAGTGCTTCACCTAGTGCCTAGCACACAGTAGGCATTTCATAAAGGCTTGTGGAATGAAAAAATGCATTAATGTGTGAATGACCAGGTGCCAGTAAAAGGGTTGGTTGGTTTATTCCCTGGGTTCTAGACAGATATTTCTATTCACGCAGTCTGAGCTTGACTTTGCTTTCTTCAGCAGCCACATCACCCTGTTGGCTCACTCATCTCGTTTCCAAGATGGCAGCCCTGATGCCTCCCAAAGACTCCTGCCAGTCCAGTTGTGGATGATGTGGAACCCCTCAACTTGATAGACCCCAACTACAACCGATGGAAAGACAAGAGATTTTTCCAACCACAGGGAAATCAACCACCACGGAAAGAAGAGAAGAGCCAACCTGACAGCGGCGTGTCCCTGTCCAGGTGTGGTAGTCTCCAGATATCACTCAACCAGGCAGCTTGTGGCAGGGGGAAAAGTGTCACAGCTGGGCCACTTGTAAACAACTAATTATTCCCACTCACCAAAGTAACACCACATCACACATCCAAGCAGAAAATCAGCATAAACAACCAAACTGTTGTCTACTTGAAGAATAAACTGAAGGAAAAAATCACCCCAGAGAACTTAACCAGCAATCCACAGATGACAACTTGGTTTGCCTTTCTGGAAGTCCAGTCGCCCCAAGAATCCCTTGCCTTCACCCCCCTCCCCCGCCTTTCCCTGTGCTCCCCTCTTCCTGATTCCCTGTGCCATCAGGCAGGTGGTAAGCACGGCTGATTATTATAAAGGTGCCCCAGCCCTCACTTCAGCTTGTTTCTCCAGTTAATGTACCATAGCAGAGGATGAATCGTGAGGACGGGGAACTAAAAATAAAACTGTTTCCGAGTTCATAATTGGCTTGTCTTGTTGGACTTTTTAAGGAGCCAAAGTGCCAGTTCCAGACTATTAGCCCTTGGTTTGTGGGAGAATGGGGTAATATATTTCTTCATTAAAATGCTTTGCTCTCTGTAGTATAAAAATAAAAAGATGTATGTTATCCATCCGGCTTTCATTTAAAGGGGATTTGAAGCCCTAGAGGCATAATGAAAGACAAGGAAAATATAGACAAGGCCTTTGCATTGGAAACCCAGCAAGTGCCTTTATTAATGCTCTCCATTCTCTTAGGTCAGTTTGCTGGCAAGATGGCACAATACTTCCAGCACCCCAAGCAGAGATCTGGTGGCCTGGTTGGCTTTAGGGGAAAAGAAGAACCGCAGTGAAAAGCAATTGACTAGACATTATCTTCTAGGCTGTTGGGGTTGAAGAGGAATAGCACTCTGCAATTATGACCAACTGTCACCGGGAGACCATTTAAAAATCATACAGTAAAGGCGAGGAAAGGGAAGTCACCAGGGCCAAAGAATTCTTCATCAAGCAGCTTGTTTAGCCATTCCCTACTTAGCTAGGCTATGTTATTGGGGAGAATGCATATACCATGAAGATCACTGAAAACCTGGAGCCTGGTAATGTTGTCATGGGAGGCGGTGGGGAGAGAGGGGGTGGCCTGGAGAAAGGAGAGGTAGTGTGCTAGAAATAATACTCGACTGGGATTCGAGAGCCCCATTCAAATACCACCTCTCCCCACCATCTCACAACTATCAGATTGGCTAATATGACAGAAAAGGAAGATGACAAATACTTGGGGGAATGTGGGAGAATGGAGACACTAATGCACTGTTGGTGGAATTGTGAATTGGTCCAACCATTCTGGAGAACAATTTGGAACTATGCCCAAAGGGATATAAAACTGTGCATACCCCTTGACCCAGCAATACCACTACTAGGTCTGTATCCTAAAGAGATGAGAGAAAGAGGAAAAGGACCTATATGTACAAAAACATTTACAGCAGATCTTTTTATGGTGACAAAGAATGGGACATTGATGGGATGCCCATCATTTGGGGAATAACTAAATAAGTTGTGGTTTATGATTGTGGTGGAATGCTATTGTGCTATAAGAAATGACAAACTGGATGGTTTCAGAAAAAGCTTGGTAAGACTTACATGAACTGAAGCAAAGTAAAGTGAGCAGAACCAGGAGAACACTGTACACAGTGATATTGTACGATGATCAACTGTGAATGACTTACCTATTCTCAGTAATACAATGATCCAAGACAATTCTGAAGGACTTATGATGAAAAATGCTATCTGTCTCCAGAGAAAGAACTTATGGAGTTTGAATCCAGATCAAAGCATACTTTTTACTTTATTTTTCTTGTTTGTTTGGGGTTTTGGGGACCTGTTTTCTTTTGCAAAATGGCTAATATGGAAATATGTTTTGTATGACTTCAAATGTATAGTCTATATAAAATTGCTTGCCTTCTCAAGGGAGAAGGGAAGGGAGGAAGAGAATTTAGAACTCAAAATTTTTTAAAAATGAATGTTAAAAATTTTTACATGTAATTGAGAAAAATTAAATTCAAAATTAAAAAAAATAAAAAATACCACCTCTACCACTCACAGTTGTGTGACCTTGGGCAAATAATTTCATTCCTCAGTTTCCTCAACTCAAAAATGAGGGGATTGGGTTATAAGGCTTCTATGATCTCTTCTAGTTGTAACATTCTATTATTCTATGAAAGAAGATATTAATGATGGCCCCAGTAGACCTTAGCAATCAGAAAAACATCATACATTTCCTATAAAGGAAAGAAAAGAGTTGAGATGGGCAAATGGTCTTAAGGGAAAATGTTGGCAAGGTGATGGCCTAATGATAATAGAAACACCCTAGGAGAGAATCAAGTAAGTCTGCTAACCCTATCTGGCTCCTTGTGAATTTCACAAAAACTATATTCAAGAGGAAGGCATGAAGCACGCTCACTGAAAGTTCTAGAATCTCTAAGAGGTTTGTCTTCATTCAGAACCAGGCTTTCCCATTGGGTCGACTGAGATAATGACATCCCCAAACCAGTCGATCTGGGATCCCGTTTAATGAGTGAAAGCAAGCTTTAGCATTCTGAATACTTCTAAACCACCTTTGCTTGCTTTCACTCACTACACGGGAACCTAGAATGATTGGTTTGGGGATGTCATTATCTCAGTTGTCTCAAACAGTGAAACAAGGAAGAAAATTATTGGAGGTTTTTGCTCACCTATGGTCTCTAGAAGGCTCATCCAATCAGCTTTGAGGTAGGAGTCTTAATTGAGGCAATGAAAGCATACAAGTCTTTGAAAGGGCACAACCATTTTCCATAGATACTCCTGACCAAACTTGAAGTAAAACTGGAATCCAATGAATCTCCCAGACAGCTAGGGTCAGTTTAGAACGCAGATAGTCTAAACAGCCCAACTGGAAGAGAAACAAGGGACATCACCCCTCTTTGGCCAGGGGGTAGTTAACCAGGGGTAAAAACAAGACCTTCCAAGCCAGTCAATCACTGGAGTCCTCTCATTATTTTTCTGGACAAGCTTGGCTATAGAAAGAAGGGAGTGGAAAGAAGTTTCTCTTTTAGAGAAGTGGAAAAGGATTCAGAACAGTCTTGTCTTCAAGAGGACGATGGTCTCTGTGAGGAGGATGGTCTCCCTTGAAGGACTTCCTTGAATTATAAGAAACCTGTATCCTTTTTTCTTCCCTCATTTTTTTTCCTTGCACTTAGCATAACCTTTCTCTTCCCTTCCCCTGGGGAGGAAGAAAAGGAAGAGGAAGCTCTATAGAGCTACCCCTTTTCCCTTTGTTTTATAAAAGAACAAAAATAACACTAGGCCACCTTCAATGGTCTCCAAGGCATTGCATTTTTAAGGCCTCCAACAGTAAAAAGGAAAGAAGACCTTGGAGAAGTAGAAACGCTCATGAGGGAGAAACTGACCAAATCATTTAGAGGTAAAAGTAAGAAACAGAAAACTAGTAACAATGGAAAAGTCAACAAGTTCCAATCTGGCTGTCCAGAATGGACACCACAAAGAACAGTCCCTATAGGCCCAAGGATAGCTCCTTTGCTCTGCATTGATAGAAAGGATGGGAGAAGACCTAAGAGCAATAGCCCTTTGGCTTCTACTCATAGTCTGCTCCATGGAGACTCCGACAGCTATGGGCAGAGCAGTAACTAGGAATGTTTTCACTACAGGTGAGTACCCAGAAAAGGTTGCCAGGCTGAGGCGTAAAAAGGGTACCTTCAGTTACATGGAGATGGGGGGGGGGCCCACTCCAGCCAGCTCTCTTATTTTTGAACTAATTATTCTTGCTAACTTGGTGCTTTCAATGCTTCTGAAGGAGTGAAAGGACTGTCACTACCCTCAAAGATCAATGTCCTAGGACCAAGCTCTGGTCAACCCACTCTAGTGTAGGGCTTGGAGTGGAGGAGAAAGCTCACAAAATGCCAATTTATCTATGGGAATCACAAAAAGCATGGCTGGCTTTTATTGATTGGAGAGTAACTTATTGGGGAAAATGAGTTGGAGATGGGGGAACTGAGAAGGGGAGTAAGGAATTCCTTTTTTCTTTACCTTTCCCTCTCTTTATAACACCTAAATACTGCATTGGGAAAGGGGGTCAAACAACAGTTATTAATTACCCTAATTAACCCAATTCATATGGCTGTCATGACAACAGCTTTCACTAACTTGCCAAGAATAGCTTAGCTGTCCATTCAAATAAATCCCTGATAATTACCAGTCTAGTTAACTGGGCTTCTGTGATAATAATAATTAGTGCTACTGTGCCAAAGGTCATGCACAACAATTTATGAATGATGCATTTTGCATGGTGATTATGTGAGTCACACAGAACATACAAAATGGGGGCCATGATGCTCTGACTATGGAAGGGGAAGATTAGATCACGGCCAGGTAAGTCATTCACTGATCTTTAACACTACAAACAAGCGATATGGGAAGGGAAGAATCCCTAATATTTCATAAAGTCATGACCAAGGAAAAGGAGGGCACAGTATAACTGACCATTTCTCTGAAAGCCTTTAGCATGAATTATGATAAAAAAAAAGATTTGAAATCCCCCAATAAGTGGCCAAAAATATTCTAAGAATAATTGCAAACTATTAACAGCCATATGAAAGAATGCTCCAAATTGCAATAATAAGAGAAATGTGAATCAAAACAACCCTGACTTTTCACATGAGAGCCAACAAATTGGCAAGAATAACAAAAGACTGGGACAGTCAATGTTGGACGGACTGTGGAAAGACAGGCATGCTAATACATTGTGCGTGTAGCTATGAATCAGTATAACCATTCTGGAAAGCAATTTGGAATTATGCAAAAAATGTGACTAAAATGTCTGTGCCTTTTAACCAAGAAATTCTGCTGTGAGGTATATACTCCAAGAAGGTCAATGACAAAAAGAAAAGCTCTATATACTCCAAAATATTTATAAAAGCACCAGAAACAATGTAGATGCCCATCAATTGGGGAATGGTTAAATTAACTGTGGTAAGTGAATGTGATAGAATATTGCTGTAGTATAAGAATCAACAAACATGATAAACACAGAGAGGCATGAAAGGTTTTGTGAACTGATACAGAGCAAAGTAAGAAGAGGCAGGAAAATAATATATCAGAAAATAATGACTGCAACAATGTAAATGGAAAGAACAATGACTAGGAGACAGTCAAAACTGAATATTGTGAAATTATGAAGACCAAGCTTGGCCCCCAAAAGAAGGCCTGAGAAGACACCTCTCCACTCTGATGCAGAGCTGCAGATCATCGGTGTGTTCCATGGGTGTAGAACACTGCGTTTAACATCAGATTTTTTTCAATGTGTCAATTAGGCTTGCTGAGTTTTTTTCTCTCTTCCTCTTTTTGTTTTATTTATTATAAAGGGTGACTCTCTGGGAGGTTGAGGGATACAGGGGAAATGTAGGTGATATAAAAACAAAAAGATTTTTTTTAAAAAAATTGAAATCAAAAAGAGGAAGTTGTGAAATACACAAGAGTTCAAGAAATCTTGGCACTAAGAAGAAGGTTGCGTCAGCTTGTGCTACAAATAGTGCTCGATAAACATTTGCTAAATGAACGAGTACATGTACTTATAGTCATGAAAGAAAGTGTTTGTGTCAAAGTGTGTTCTGAGGATGCAAAATAGAGCACTAACATACCATTTGTGTAGACATGAATTTGTCCAGCCATTCAGAAAGCAATTTGGAACCATGCTAAAAAAAAAAGTGACTCAAGTGTTCATGGCCTTTGACTCAGTGTTAACCCTACCAGGCATATAGTCCAAGTGGGTCAAAGACAGGTCATATGAATATAGTGAAATGCCAAAATAATCAGAGTAACACTTCTGTGGTAGGAAAAAAACTGGAATTAAAGTGGATGCCCATCTGTTGGGAAAGGCTGAACAAAGTATAGGATATAGATGGAATGAAATATTCTTGTGCTACAAGAAGTCATGGACATGAAAAACTTAGGAGGATTTGTATGAACTGACACAGAACAAAGAAAACAGAACCAGGAGTGCAATATTGACAAATACTGTAAAGCAAAACACCACTAAAAACCATGCAAACTCGAACTAATGCAAGGACCAGTCTGGATTCCAGAGAACTGCTGATGAAGCACATTTCACTCCTCTCGAGAGAGGTGGTGGACCACAGAGGCAAAATTCTATATATGTCATCAGATGAGATTGATGTGTCAGTCTCTTTTGATTCACTGTTTCTTTTTATTATAAAGGAGAGTTTAGGGGATGCTATTTGGAAGTCATAGTGCTGTAGGGAAAAAAGTAAAAAGTATCAAATAAAATAGAATGCAAGGCAGGCTTTAAATAATTGCAAGAAACATAAGAAAAGACTCAAATAACAAACAGCTCTGGCTATCAGTTATGACCATAGACAAGTAAAAGAATATTTCCATTTGAGATGCGATCCTTTGGTTGAAACAGAGTTCTGCTTCAGAAGCACTTTCTGCACTTCAAATCAGAGCACTTTGAATTTCAACAGAGCCCCAAAACCGGCTGTGCAAATTGCTGTCATCCCTTCTTCTCTCTACCTTTACACTCTATGACTGGATTCAGTAGTATTGAAACACCCTACTTTGGTATTGGAGTACTTAGACCAGTCAGACTAAAAGTCAAAAACTTTGGTTCTATCAACTCTTTCAACTTTGTGTTAACTTGGTTTCAATCATTTACACTGGGAAATGCCTGTTTTTCATTTGGAGGGCAAAAACCCTCTTTCTGGGTCAAAGGTTTGGGGGGGGGGGTTATTTTTTTTTAATTCATGTAACAAGTCTGCTAGTAACTATGTTATTTTCTTAGCAGTTTTCTATTGAAATCATCTTTTGTCATTGAATGCTTGAAGGTACACAATAAGTGGTATTCCCATTGAATAAGGAGTTTGGCATCAACAGAGCTTGGTGGTTGAGTTGGCAGAACCAAAGGTCCAAAGCATGGCTCTGGATTGCTGTGAGGCCTCTACAGTACTCCTGCAAATGTAGAATGAGTTCCTAGGTACTCTAGTATGGTATTTAGTATCTAGTATTTGCTAATTCTCCTTATTCTTTCTGACCTTTATGTTGCCTTCAATGCTGCTGACCAGTCTTCCCTCCTCCTGGATACTCTTTCTTTCCCTGGCTTCAATGACACATTCTCTCCTGGTTCTTCTCCTACCTGTCTCACAAGTCCTTCTCAGATTCCTTTACTGGGCCTTCATTCAAGTCAGACCCACTAACTGTGGGATGTCCCCAAAATGTTCTGTACTAAGCCTTCTTCTCTTTTTTCTCTACATTCTCTCTCTGACCTCATCAGCTCCCATGGGTTCAATCATCATCTCTATGCCAATGGCTCCCAGATCTACATATCCAGCCCTAGTCTGTCCCCTGAGGCCCAATCCCACATCACCAACTGACTGCCAGGCATCTTTACCTGTATATCCCATAGGCTTCTCAAACTTAGAATATCCTAAACTGAACTCATTCTTTTCCCCAAAAACTTCTCTATTTTCTTCCCAGGGTACCACCATCCTTCTAGTCGCTTAGGTTTACAGTATCAATATCATCTGTGACTATTGTACCTCCCTCAATCCCCGCATCTAAACTCATTCCACTTTGCATCTGCTGCACCGCTCAAGAAGTTTCGATGGTTCCCTACTGCCTCTAGGCTGAAACGCAGTCTTCAATTTGGCCTGTTTCTATTTCACACATTCTGTACAATGGTCAATCACCCACCTCTGTGCCCTTGCCCTGTCCTTGCATGTCCCCAGACCTAGAGGGTGCTCTTCCTCTTCACTTCTCCCTCTTAGCAAGCTTAGTATCCCTCAAGGCTCTCCTTGGGCACCACCTGGTACATGAGGCCTTTCTTAATCTCCCCATTTGTTAGCATTCTCCTGATTCTGAAATGACTGCATTTACTTTGCATTTATTCATGCATATGTGTGTGTGTATGTGTGTGTGTGTGTGTGTGTGTCTGTATGTGTGTGTGTGTACATGTTGTCTTTCCCCAGGAGAATGTAAACTCCTTGAGGGCAGGGACTGTTTTGCTGTAGTCTCTGTGCCCCCAGGGCCTGCCTTAGTGCCTTACATGTATTAGGTGCTTAATAAATGTTTGTTGTTATTGTTGCTATGGTAGGGGAGGGGAGAGCCAATTATTTTCCTGGGGAGCCAGATCCAGGAAGGGAGGTGACCAGCACTGCATTGACTCCAGATAGACCATCAGGAATTTAACATCAACATCAACATCAACATGGCCCCAGTGTGACACTAGTAGCGGCATGGTCTGTGAGAGGTGGCAGGCCCAGAAGCCAGGAAGACTTGGGTTCAAATCCCACCTGGACAAGTCACTTCAACCTCTCAGTGTCTTGGTTTCTTCATTTATACAAAGAGGGGGTTGGACTCAATGACCCTTAAAGTTCCTTCTGGCTCCAGCTGCAGATCCGTATTCTTTGGCCAACCAAAGATGAGGCCAACTGAGACATCCTACTGGACGGGTATTAGCCAATGAACAAGCCTTTGCCTTGCCAGAATCAAGAAAGGGGAACACTATGACAGAACTATTAAGTAAGCCCTAGGGAGCTACCTGAAGCAGAGAGGTGTTATGTGACTTGGCTAGGGTCATATAGCTTGCAAATGCCAGAGGCAGGATTCTTGACCCCAAGCTGAGTACTCTAGCCACTACACTATTCTTTCTCTTAGCTGAAACTTGTCCAATTCTGAAAGACGGACCCTCTGGTCTATATGTTCTGTTGTGGCCTAGGTGAAGGATTTTAAGATTCCATTCCTAATATTAGACTCTAGGATTTCAGATGTTGGTTCCTATGCAAGCAGTGCCCAGAGGATTGAGAGACTGGAAAGCCAAGGCCCATGATATAGTGGGAAAAGCCCTGGTTTGGCTATCCAAGGACCTGGGTTCAAATCCTGGCTCTGTCACTCTCTGTGTGACCTTGGGTAAGTCACTTGACTTCTCTAAATTTTAATTTCCTCATCTTATATAATGAGTGGATTCGATGTGATGACCTGGAAAGTTCCTTCTAGCTCTAAATCTCTGATCCTCAGATCTAAGGGCCTTCATCCCAGTCCTGCCAACAACTTACAATGCAATCCTGGTGAAGTGTCTTTGCCATTCTGGGCCTTCATTTCTCCCATCCGTGGCAAAAAAATGGTAGCAATATTCCAGGCATTTACAGGCCCACTGTGAGGCCAACACCTCACCAGCCAATTTATAAAAGAAGGAGTCCTGGATGCAGCCAGTCCTAAGACGGTACCCGGGAAGCAAAAGGATGGGTTCTTGAAATTCATTTGATTGGACCTCTGGGATGTGATGCAGCAGAAGGAAGTCACAGAATGTGGCATCAAAGCCTGTGGCTAGCTGGACACAGCCATGCAAGGAGAGGGCTAATGTGCAGAGAAAGGGCTTCTGACAGTGGGGAATTACCGACTAACCCTAAATGTGTGCTCCTGGCAAGGGAGGGAATTCAATCCTCCTCAGCAGTGAACACAACTTAACAAGCAACAGCCCGTGTACCGTAAGCTAACCCCCTCCATCGTGGGGAGGACAGTCCTGCTACACGGCTAAGTGTAAGAGAGTCTAATGGCCTATGAATGGAAGCCATCCCAAGGGGGCCTGATGTGATTGGGAGTCAGAGGAAACCCAATCCTGAACGGTAGGCTAGGGAAGGGCAAATAAGCAAACTGGCCAGTGGAAGTTAGCTTTGGTCCAAACACACAAAAACAAGCCGGATAAGTATTCCGTGCAGGCTTGTGAAGCTATTGAGGCGAAGGTGCAGAAACGAGCCTGGCGGTACAAACGCTTTCCCCCCAAAAAACCACTGTTCATTTCTCCCCCGCAGACCCAGGGCTCGGCCCCAGCCAAGCTCCCGGATACTGCTCGCTGCATACAGAAGATTTCCAAGAGTGAGGGAGCTGGCAGTTCCACTCATTCCATTAGAAACAGTTACTGTGTTAAATGTCCTTTTTGTTTAGCGTCTTAGTGCTTTCCTGGCAGGGAAGCGAAGAGTCTGCTTCTCAGTGCTGGCGCCCAAAGCAGCAATAACACGCATGGGTGGGGTGGGGAGGTGAGTGAGGAGCAAGGCAGAAGCCCACAGGGAAACCCCAGAAACTATGGCCCCGGGGAAGGCGCTCAGCTTCGGAAGGAATCCATCCCTTCTTCAGGCCGCAGCTCTTGGATACTACAGAAATGAACCCCAAACCTGGCTCTAGGGAGGGCGTGCAATTAGGAATGAGTGGCCAGGGCAGATGCTTTGCACCCCCGGGTATACTTATCTTTCTGGGACTTCTCGGTTCAAAGCCCCTCACACTTGGACCGAGATGCTACCCAGTCTAACTGCCACCAATGGGCAACTCTTAGGGGCCTGGCGTCCACAAAAGTTGGGTGAGGACATCAGGGGCGATTGGAGGTCCATAGAAGAGGAACAATGAGCTTAGAGGCCAGGATCAGAAGAGTTCCTGTGGTCCCTTCTTCCTCCCCAAGGCCACCCTCCCTGGGTATCTTCTCTGATGCCCCAGCTAAGCCTCCTGTTCTTATCAGCCCTGCCAGGCCAAGGCATCTTTGCAAGGGCTCAAGCCCGACCCGCTGGGTCTCGGTGCATCACCAACAGAGATGTCACCTCCATTTGCACAGCTCTCTGGTCCTGCTAGCCATGGCCGGCAGAGGCAGACAGGCCACAGCTGGAGTCCCTGACCTTGGGCAGACGGAACAGGGCGGGCACTTAAGGCAAGGCAATCCTCTTTGGACTGGAACAATGAGCAAATGTAAGGAGCCGGGAAGTCACATTGTGGGGGGAGAAGATAAATCTCCTTCTGGCCACAGCAATCTTGTTATTAGGACATGTCAGGAAGTCAGGCGGCTGCTGCCAGGACAACATCCTGGCAAGAGAGGCCGAAGAGGAGGGAGACAAGCCTGCCTGCGGGGCTGGTGGGGTAAAGGAGTCTGGCAGCTGGGCAGACAGGGTCCCTGGGTCATGTGGAGACTCCCTGAAGGCATTCTCCTTCCCCCACCCCAATTCTGCAGGAAGGTCTCCTTTACTCCTGCCCGGCTGCACATCAGTTCTTAGACCCCTTTGCAGAAGTCCTAGGTGGGAAGGAGTGGGAAAGGGCTGTCCTGCCTCACAATGTAATAGCCAGACAAACAAAGAGGCTGGTTGGGACCAGAGGCCTTGGAGGAAGGGGCTTAGATGCTTCTGTACACCATCTGCTGGCACTGTGGAAGAATTTCACGGAGATGCTTGCTCTGGTGGCTGCACAGAAGGGAGCAGAGGGAGAAGTAAGCCTCCAAGGCCAGCTCCCTTCTCCAGAGAACACCAGCATGGGCTCAGGGGGCCTTGTTTCCCCAGGTGCTAAAAGACGTAGATCCAGAGGGGAAACACTGGATCGCCTCTCCAGTATCAAGGATGAAGATTCACTAATGGGGCTCTCCCAGATTCCAAGTGAATGTCAGATTCCTGGGGGTCCCAGAGGTCCATGGGATATAGACCACCAAGGGTGCAGAAGCAAGGCTTCAGGAATCAATAAGAGATTAGGAAATGCAGATCCTCTCTCCAATTCTTTCGACTGTTTATCTCCTGTAGAATAGCTTTTCTCAAGTAAAGTTGGTTATCATTCCTAGAAATGACCTTTTGACCCTGGTCAGGCCATGTCACCTCACTGAGCCTCAGTTTCCACAACTGTCAAATGGAGAAGATGATACATGTAAGGCAGAGCAGTATGGTGGAAAGACCACTGACTTTGAAATCCAAAGTGGTTTTTGTTTTCATTGTTTAGTTGTGTCTCTCCTTGACCCCATCTGGGGTTTTCTTGGCAGAGATACTGGAGTGGTTTACCATTGCCTTCTCCAGGTCATTTTACAGATGAGGAACTGAGGCCAACAGGGTTAAGTGACTTGCCTAGGGTCACACAGCTAGGAAGTGTCTGAGGCTGGATTTGAACTCAGGAAGAGGACTGGTTCAGTCATCTTGGAATTGGAATCCCTGATTCCAAGGCCAGTGCTCTATCCACTGCGCCACCTAGCTGCCCTTGGAATCCAAAGACCTGCGTTCAAATTTCGGCTAACCTCTCCCTGTCTTGGAAACAGTTTCTTCCTCTGTAAAATGGGGGAATTGCTTTAGATGGGCTCTGAGGTCCTTTGTAGTGCTAAGTCAATGGTGGCTTGTAAAATGACAAGTTCAGACTCGGGCTCCATTCACCTTCTGGCTTGGGCTGGTTTCCTGAGTATATGAGCAAATTATTTCCCACTGTATTCAAAGCAGAACCGACAAAAGGCCCCCCCCCCAAAAAAAAACCATTTATAAAGTTGAAATAATCATAAAGAATAAATAACCTTCCAAAACCAATCTGGACCCCTTCCACTAAACAACCCCAAGCACTAGGAGTGGCACCTATTCTCTGAGCAGGGCAGATCTCCCAGACCCCTGGCTTCGTCCGGGGGCTCCCAGAAAGGAAGTGAGCCAGATTAGGGAAGGAGGCTCACGGTCCTCCCCCACAACTACATTCCAAGGTTTTCTTTAAAAGTCCCAAATTAGCACACATATACACACACATCCACATGGGTGCGTGCACACATGCACACGCACACGCACCCTGCTAAGATGCAACACTTTGAGTGCTTGTACTGTGTTTACTTAATTTTGCAAACCAAGAAATCCATAAAAACATTATATTGATAACATAATTTCATTGTATCCGGAAAACAGCCCATCAGCTGATACTGAACCAATTAATATTGAGTTTTGGGCATTCCTCTCTCATTTGGTTTAATAATCGTCTATGGCATTTACAAGGGGCATTATTCAGCAAGAAAAAGCCAAGGATGGTAGGGGCTGCTTCTGTTTTTAAGGCTTGTGGCCTAAAACTATCTCTCTTAAACCTTTTGCCAAACTGGTCTCTATATCATGCTAGATGCATGGCCACAGAGAAATGTTATGATTTTAAAGCTCATCTTCCACCTGATAGATGAGTTGACCTGATCTATTAGCACAGCCTACAGGTGGCTAATGTTGGTAAAGACCATGCCAGAGGCTCTGGGTGTAATGGGATTTCCCATACCTGACTCAGGATGGGTTAATGCAACCCACCAACAGATTCATTTTCAAATCTGCCCTAGGCAGACGCCGAGCATTACAAAAGATGGTCTAATCTGACAAGCTGAAGACCCTTGTGAGAGCCGTGTCCAGACCTCTTGTGGCCAAGAAAATTGCACTGTTTTTTCACTCTTGTCCAAAGGTCTGGAAATCAATTTCCATTTTCAGCTGGTATTTATTGAATTAGATGGGAAGGAGGGGCAGTGCAAGGAGTGTTGGATCTGGAGGATATGCCTCTGCTACCCACTCACTGTGTGACCTTAGGCAAGTCACTTCCCCATCTGGGCCTCAGTTTCTTCCTCTGTAAAATGAAGGAGTTGGACCTTTCAGGTCCCTTCCAGCTCTAAATCTATAATCTTATGATTCTTCCCCTCCTCTCCTCACCACCACATCAACTATTCAGTATTTCTACCAATTGAGATCGTGTCCACTGGAGGCTCTCAATGTTATAGAGCCCAATACATGAGATACAGATCTTTGGTTTTGTGGGAAGAACATTGGCCTTGGTGTCAGGGGAGCCCTAAGGTCTGACAGGCCCTAGCTGTGTGGCAGCCAGAGGCCCTGCGCTCAAATCCCTGCTCACCACCTCCTTGCTGTGGGATTGGGGGCAAGACCTAGAACATCACGGAGATGGGACCCTGCTAGCTCTGATATCCCATCTTGAGTTTCTTCTCTCTGAGCCTCAGAGTGAGGCTTTTCTGAAAAGGAGGGATTGAACTCTATGACCCCCCAAATCCCTTCCAGTCCAAGTCTATGATCATTTGACCCCGAGCAAGTCATTTTCCCTCACGGAGCCTCAGTTTCCACAACTGAAAAATGGAGATAATAATGCTTTCCTGACCTACCTCTCAGCTGTACTGTGAAGAAAGCACTTGGTTATCATTCTCATTATTCCCATTATTATTATTCTGTCCCATTAACCCTCACTGAGTTTCCTTCAGGCTTAAATCGAAGGCAAGAGACAACAGAGAGTGTGCCTAGTGCAGGGGATACTCCTCTAATCTTCTTCAAGGAAGTGTCCACCCAACACAGGAATCATTAGCTTAGTCCCATATTTTGCACGGTTCTCAGCCGTGAAGATGATGTAATCTGCCACTTGGGCAATTACACGTCAGCCGCTAGAAACCTCGCATCCAAAATAGCTACAGCCCAGCTGAGGTTTACCCTGGGTTTGTGGTTACATCAAAGCAACAGCCTTCCCTGAGCACAGAAGAGGCCGCTCCAAATTCACACTCACATTTAGAGAGCATTTTAATTACAAGTGCATGGATTACAACTCTCAACACCATTTTAAAAAAAGATCCACCTGCCTTGCTATACCTAGCAAGTGAATGGCAATCAGCCCCTGCCTCTGTAGGGAGCCTTCTTGGTCATCTGGAGAGCACCAGGCCCACCGCCCACCGCTATAAGACAGGCCCACTAGGCCAGCCAGCCATCCACGCAGTCTTTTGTTGACCAAGATCAACTTAAGGAGGGAGTCCCTTAAGAAGGTGACTTTGTTTTCAAAATTTCCTCTGGGTTCAATATTTTACTGGAAAAGCAAGTGTTTGCTCCACCCTCAAGTAGCCCCTTTCTTCTCCCACTCCCCTTTCCCGCTCCCCACCCCCCAAGAACCAAATACAGGATTCTAAAGCTCCTCCTAGTAGAATGTAGGCTCTTTGAGGGCAGGGACTATTCTATTTGGCATTTTACTGCACATGGTCTCGGTGAAGCCTGCGAGGTATTTGACAGAGGAGGGGACTGGGGGTCTGAAGAGATTCCGGGCTCTGCTTCTGTCGCACCTGCTGTCCCTCATCATTTTGCCCCCAAGTGGCCAGAGCAGAATTGGAGAGTGCCATCTCCCTCGGCCCCCAGGATGCTCTCCATCATCCACAATTTGAGGGGGAGAAAATGGGCGGTGTTTCACAGGCCAGCGTGGGCCGGTTCCCTGGGCAGCTAAACAGCTTGTCTCAGACAACATTCAGTCCCAGCAATGGGAGCTTGGCAATCTCTCGCCATGAAGTGGCCATTTACAATTCTTCCCAATGGGGAGGATTGGACAAGCATTGATGAAGTCGCTCCTATGCCCCAAGCCACTGTGCTAGGCACCAGGGCTCCAGAGACAAAGGAAAATGACTATTTTGGACTGGATGACGGGTGAAGGGAAAGAAGACAGGGGAAAAAAGGAGGGAGGTGAACAGGGATTAGGGAAAAGAAGGGCGAGACCAAGAGAGAAGGAAAGGGGAGGGGGAGGCCAGAGAGGAAGAGAAGGAAAAAGCAGGAGCCCTGAAATAAAGCCCAGGGCTGCAAAAGCAGCAAGTCCCATTAGAGACCAGGATCGGGGCTGCATTTATTAAAGTAAGATCACAAGCCCAGGCCAGTGGCCCATGAAATTGCCGTCTCCCGAGCTTCCAAGGCACCATCAGAGATAGGCTTTACAAATGCTAGATTCTAGCCCACGGGCCTAGCCACTCATTCTAGAAAGAAAATCAGGGAAGACACTTGAAGAGAGCTGCTTCTCCTCCCTCCCTCCCTCCAACATACCAGGCAGCCTCATGTGAGGCGCCATCCATCTCCTCTGCTCTGGAAGAGAGACAAGGAGCCTGGGAAAGGCAGGCTGGGGGGGCTCAGAGGGACAAGGAGAGAATGCCCCTACTGGAGGTGATAAAGGGTGAGGAGGTGGGGGGGGGGGACGATTTGGAAAAAATAGTCTCGTGAAAATAACAAAAGATGACCTTGGTCCTCAAGTTCAAGGACCATTGGAGCCCATCTACACTGCGCAGGGGGGAGGAGTCCAGGAGTCCCTCTCTGGTTTGGGGGGTTCCAAGTGAGGTTAGCCCAGCTGATTAAAGGGGCAGCAGCCCACTGAGGCTGGGGAGCTGTCAGCTGAGAATGTAGCTTTCTTCTGTAGAGCTCACAGGGAGCATGAATGGTGAATGGCACACACACACACACACACACACACACACACACACACACACACACACCACCACCACCACCACCACCACCACCACCACCAGCACCACCACTACTCCAACATAAAGTGGTACTGAGATCATGAGAAGGGGGGAGGGGAGCAGAGATTCTTCCCCTCCCCCTCCATTAAGGTGCATAACACTATGTGCCTTCACACCACCCACCAAGGAAAAAAAAATCGGGAGCCAGAAGCTTATTATTGAAAGTGGTCTGGATCCTAATTAGCTTTGAAAATCCAATCATATTCAAACAACTGCCAAGCTCTATCAGGAACCGAAGAGAGACACGACTGGACAGGTTTCAGTTGCAGGCAGCGATACTTTGCTAAGTAGCAGCAAGTCACAAATCTCCATTTCCACTGAGGACAAGAGGGAGGGGTGGGGGTGGAGGGTGACTTGAAATTCCTTGGGTCTGAGGTTTAAACACAACGTTAGGAAGGATATCCTGTCAATGGCCCTGAGTCCCTGAGAGGGGGGGATTTCTGAGGGAAACTTAGACCCTCTCTTGAGTTGCTTGTTTGTTTATTTTTTTTCTTTTTTGGGGGGGGGGGGGATCTGGCAATGGGGTGAAGTGACTTGCCCAGGGTCACATAGCTGGTAAGCGTTATGTGTGAGTTGCTTGTTTGTTTAAAAAAAATATGCCAAGACATGCCACGATTTTCTAAGAATTTGGAGGGGCCAGAGCAAAAGGCCATACTAGACGACTTCTCAAGCCTCCATCAGTCATCTCTGACACAAGCTTGTGGTTGTCTAACAGAGCCATCTTTGGAAGCTTTGGGTTTCATCACGTCCAAGGAAGAATGTCAGCCAGTAGGGGCACACCTACTTTTCCAAAGAGAGCTATGGCTTTCTTAAGATTTTGGAGGGGAGAAAGGCAAGGGAATGGATCTGTGACTTCATGTGCTGAGGAAACTCTCTGAAAATGGAGGTTGGTACCTCCTCCATCACTTCTATTCAGAGGGATGCCTAGAGCATAGACAAGGAATGTTACTTGCATACACAGCTAGTATATGCTGAACCCAGGTCTTCTGACTTCAAGGCTGGCTCTGTGGCCAATCCACGCCTCACTCTTAAGAATCCTGTGGGACCTTCCAGAGCTCTCCAGGTGAGGTATCACACTCTGCTCTTTTGCCCATGAAATGAATGACAGCCCCAACAACTGGGTGGTCATTCTCTGAGCTCATTCCAGGGCCTTGCTGAATCTCGGCCTGACCCAGAAAGACACCCCTCCTTGAGAGCACATTGCCCCAGCAATGACCATCCTCCCCCAACCAGCTGAGTCAAAACTTCTCAGGCCCAGCCCGAGCTCCAGCCTGTGCTTGGGTCCTACCCCAGGGCATAGCCTGCACCAAAAGTCAGCCTGCTCGAGCATCCACTGGAAACCATTTGCAAGCGTCCAGCCCCTGCCCAAAGCATAGAAGCTAGCTCCCAATGGAGGCCCCATGCACATCCAATAAAGAGGGATGTGTTCGCCTGGCCCTGCCTGCCTTTCACAGAGCCAGGGCTGAATTGCCAACACTGAATGACAGCCTGAAATAGTAGCAGGATTCAATAAACAAAATTCCCCTTTTATAGGTTTGTGCCACATTCCGGAGTTTCATATTCATTTGAGGGTGATGGGAATGCAGATAACATTATGTGGTTTGTACAGCAGGGACACTCGGCTTCATTGCACTGACTTCTTTCAAATCCTGTCTTAAAATCAATTAAAAATAGTAATTTCCTGTAAATTCTCCTTCTAATCCATACAATTTCTTTATTTCTTTTTCTTTTCTTTTCTTTTGAGCCAAGCAAAAGAACAGCGCAGTGGTTCCAGACATCAGCAAAATTCAAGTCTTTCTCAGTCCCATCATGATGGAGGTCCAAAGTCCTTGCCACTCCATTCTCCCCATTCCCCCCTCCACCATTCTCTCTCTCTCTCTCTCTCTCTCTCTCTCTCTCTCTCTCTCTCTCTCTCTCTCTC
>NW_020944355.1:338258-365184 GCF_900497805.2 Vombatus ursinus | reverse complement strand
CTCTCTCTCTCTCTCTCTCTCTCTCTCTCTCTCTCTCTCTCTCTCTCACACACACACACACACACACACACACACACACACACACACACACACACACGAGCTTTCACATTAAAGATTAGGAGAAAAAAGGGACAGGTTCTTCCCTCATCTTAGACAGCCTAGTGAGTAAAGAGGAAATAGCACTGTCTCTGGAGGCCTAGGACTTGGGTTTGAATCCTGCCTTTGGCACTTACTACCTGGGTGACCTCAGACTCTGGGCCTCAGTTTCCTCATCTGTAAGAGAAGGGGACAGACTAGGTAGCCCCTAAGCAGGAGTGTGCTAGAGCCAGCTCAAAGCAACTCAATTTAATACATTTTCCTTGTGAGCATCTATATCTCAGAAATTGGCAAATGCTATAAATCAGGTCTTGATTTGTCATTTTGTAGATTGTTTAGACTTAAGAAAGTGATGGAGAATGTGTTAATAATGCAGTTTAAATTGAAAAGGTTGTCCTGCATACATATTTTTGGAGAGCCAATTGTTAAACATTTACTCACACGCTGCTGCCTCTAAGGTTCCTTCTAGCCCTGATACTATGCTGCTGTGCTGCAAGACTCATTTCTGGGTCCCTTCTCCCCATATCCCCCCAAAAGGTATCTGATCTGAGTTGCTGTCACATTTCTCAGTGTGGAAGCCATGTAAAACTCAGCATTAGGCAGCTGGTGGTACAGTGGATAGAGTGCCAGGCCTAGAGTCAGGAAGTTCTTGTTGAGTTTTCAGTTGTGTCCTACTCTTTAGGACCCCATTTGGGGTTTTCTTGGCAAAGAAAAAACCACTGAAGTGGTTTGCCATTTCCTTCTCCAGATCATCTTACAGATGAGGAAACTGAGACAAGTAGGGTTAAGTGACTTGTCCAGGGTCACACAGCTAGTAAGTGTCTGGGGCTGGATTGTTCAAATCCAGTTCTTCCTGGATTCAGAATCAGGTCTTCCTGACTCCTGGCTTGGTGCTCTATCCACTGAACCACCAAGCTGCCCCAGAATCAGGCAGGCCTGAGTTCAAATCCAGCCTCAGACACTAGCTGTATGCCCCTAGGCAAGCCACCTGGTCACCTCTGTCTGCCTTGGCTTCCTTAACTGTAAAATAGTGATAAGAGCACCTACCTTCCAAGATTGTAAAGATCAAATGCAAGTGCTTAGCACCAGGCTTGGTACATAGTAGGCACTTAATAAATGCTTGTTCCCTTCCCCACTATTGCCTAGTCTCAACTAATCAAATGAACACAAAGCCCTTTTGCACTGAGACCAAATACAGTCCCACCGAAGGCCAAGCTCCCCACTTATCCTAGGGGAAAAGCTGCAGAATCAGGCCACAGATGGTTTTTTTTGCAGTGGCAAGCCAGCACTTGAAGTTTCATCTGCAATCAGGGTGACATTTTGCAGAGTCCTCATCTATTAGCTATAGAAAAAGGGCATATAGATTTTCAGATGAATTTGCACTACCTACATCTAAGCACTTTGTCTCTGTCTATATGGGGCCACTGGGCTGGATATCATGTAGTTAACCATAAGTCTGAGGAGACAGGACCGTGTTTCAGCCTGTCAATTACACTGAAGCTGCCCCAGTGGGATGGACCTGGGCCTTAGAGTCATATTTCTGAAGAAACTCCCTGCCACAATCAGAGAGCCAGATCAGAAGTGGGGCTGGGGGGAGATGAGCAGGTAGCCCCCATACCAGCTGAGTTCTCCATTTTTGTTAGGAGAAAATGGCAGAGCCAATGGACATAGTGAAGACCAAAGTTTAGCCGTTTCAACCATCAAGTCCCAGTAAAAAGACAAAAATCAGTTTCCAACTGTCTGACTCAGTGTCAAGAAGTTAGGAATATGGTAGCACATGTTTAGGAAGGTATATAAGAATCTCCCCCAGAACTGACCACCAGAGTCTTAAACCTTTCCTTTGCTACCCTGGAGATGCCAGCCCCTAAGAAGACCCCTCTGATACAGCTTATCCCCTTATAATATTCTGGTTCTGTGGATCTCACTTCAACTCTATAACAAAAGATAAATGTTACTATTTTTAAACACCTCTACCCCATAATAAATTTGTAAAGCAGATGTCTAGCATTGGTGAGAAATGCTCTGGGTACCTAGAGCATACATATGGGCAAGGGAGCTGGGGGAGGAGGAACAATTTTTTTTTCTTATACCATGATTTCACAACTTGAAAAAGTAAACTGACAAGAAAAAATAGGTTCTTTTAAGATGCAATCCTTCATACCTGTTATCATCCAAAGGAAATGTTGTCACTGCTAATTTGAGAAAAGAAAGGCTGCATAGCATAGCCACTAGAAAGCTGGCTTGGAGTCAGGAAGATCTGCTTTCAAGTCCTGCCTCTGAAATACACAGGTTATGTGTCCCTGGGCAAGTCACTTAACCTCTAGGTGGTCCAGGTCATTCTATAAGACTACGTTACAGAGGCTGTAGCCAATCTGCATCAGTAAAGGAAGTTTACTCACTGGGAATTCCTTATACCAATGAAATCACTAATCTGGGCTCCCCCCACTAAAAAAATTGGGAAAAGAGAAAGTAAGGCACTACACTCAGGTGAATTCAATTCATAAAAAGGATACCCCACAAAATGACTCTTTATTCTCTCCAGTGTCAGGAAATTTACAATGTTGACTTATTGTTCATTTGACGCTTAGCAAACACTACATTCAATTGAAGGCAAAAATAGTCTATTAGGTGCTGACTTGTAAGTGCCTACCATGTGCAGGGCACTGCACAAGGTGGAGATATGGATGAGACAGATGGGTGCTGCCCTCATGGGGATTACAGTCTAGTAGGAAGAAGTGACATCGACAGAAAAGAATAATTGTTTATCTCTTCCTGTGTTTCATCATGGCTCCCCAGTGAGATGCTATGCTTGACAAGAGCAGAGTCTGTGTCTTAGTGACCTTTGTCCCCATGATCCTGGGCAGGATCACAGGATTTGAGATTAAAGCTGGAAGATCCAGACCTCCTAAGTCATCTAGCTCAATCCCTTCCTTTTAGAAGTGAGGACCCGAAAAAAGAAAAAAGAAGTGAGGACCCAGAGGTCCAGAGAGAGGCTTCCCGGACCCGAAGTGCCAATTTCCTTCCACTGACTCGCCCTGGTACATAGGTGCTCAATACTTATCGATCACCTATTAAATAAAAATATTCACTAAATGTGGCCAAACTTGGGCCCAAGTACAATGCTGTAAGATGAACAAAGGAGTGCCTGTGATGAGCTGAGCACTCTATCCGGAGTAGAGCTCATTATTATCATTAAAAGTCTCTCTACTAAGCACGTAGTTGTATGGACAGCAAAGAGAGTTTCACCAAGCAGGTCTCTGTCTTCTCTTGATGAACAAAAGGATGCTTTATTGGCCTGAAAGGGGATCAAGGCTTCAAATTCGCCCCATGTCCCAAACAAATACACACACACACACACACACACACACACACCCCTTTCTCTGGGAAAACACTGGCTTTACCACAATGGAGACTACATTGTCACCTGCCTAGCCCATCAGCCTACAGCACACACCTGCTTTTCATAATTCTGAAATCAAATCTATTGTAAAAGAAAATACACCTCATTTCTGGCTGCCATGCAAAACCCCAAATGCCCCAGAAACAGTGATTTTGTAGGGCTTCTTCAGCCTCTGGTGGCCTGAAATCCCCCCAAAACACTCTTTTTATTGAATCTTGGCCCTTTGCTGTTAATCTACAGCAAACAGCAGAATGAACAAAGCTACACTGAACGGCCTAGCGTGCTGGCCCACGTCACAAAGACAGCAACAATCAGAGATAAAAATTGTTAGGCACAAATGGGAGCAAAAAATATTTATCTCTGTTGCAAGGTATTAAAATGAGAAAAACTTTCAAAGTGGGAGCTTCAAGCAATTGCATTGAAAGTTGCATAATTTGGTTAGGCTGACCTTTGACTGGAATAAAAAGCTACTGATTTCCATAATGTTGGCCTCCAACGGTATGAAAGGTTAGATAATGCATCATGATATACACAAACAGTTCCAAAATATATGACTCAAGAAGGAGATCTCGGTTACTCCCAGCTCTGTGAATTTCAGGTAGAGTAATAATCAACATAATTTATATTGAAGTGAATTTTTGTTCTCCAGGAAGATCTTGTTTGCCAGCCAAGAGGAACGAAACTCCTGCTTATCCGGAGAACTGGCACTGGCCTTGCTAAGGCCAGTGCCAGCTCATTCATGTTCCCCAGTGGGCTCTGCTCCCACTGACCAAAGAGAATCGCCCAAAGGATGATGTCATCGTAGCCCAACACATGCGCACCACTCTAATACTAGGCATCTGAAGGCCCACCCAACTCATAGCACAGGGCCATACAAAGAGCCAAGTTCAAGGCTTGCCTCTGACACACTGGCCGTGTGACTATAGGCAAATCACTCACCTTTTCTGCAACTCTCCAAGACTCTAAGTTATCAGAGAGTTGTTAATCTGCAGGGGTGAAAATAATTCCCAGACCGGGAGTTGCACCCCTCCTCCACCAATGAAATCACAGGACTGGATCAAAACCAAAACCAAGGGTACTTCCACCTGAAAGTTGATGGATTTGATGCCATCCTTCATAGCTCTACTAAGGTTATTAAGGCTCACCTCCTGGAGTGACCTTGAACACCACCTCCAAGACCACCACTGCCACCTAGCAAAGGCAGGCCCGTGAACCTCACAAGCTCTGGGCTACCCTACCTGCCCTGGTTTTGGCACACCTCCTGCCATTCATATTGATTGGCTGATTTCATTGAACTCTTCTCTCCAGAAGGTTGTTGCTATAGGACAGCCAGACTCCAACCAGATCCAGAATTGGCACTGACTTCCCAGGACCAAGAAGTGAACACAGCAGGACATCACCAATGCCATCGATTTAGGCCCTCTCTCAAATTCAGGACAGGTATACAACCCCCCAAACCTTTCCGAGGCAGCAAAAAAATGGAGTCAAATAATGATGGTAACCTTATCATCACAACCATCATCCCACTAGACTGTGAGCTCCTTGAGGAGAAGGACTATTTAATTTTTGTCTTTTAATCCCCAACACCTGACACAGTGCTTTTTGTGTGATATAGTAAGTATAAGGGATGAGATTTGAACCCAGATACTCCTGACTCCAAGGCTGGTACTTAAGCCACTATCATACTCTGCCTCAAATCTGTGGCTGTAGAACGTCAGGTTCTTCCTACTTTTCCCCCCTCGACTTAGATGCCTTCTACTCCACCGTCCCCATCACCATGGCATCTGGATGGCAAGATGTTCAGAAAGAAAACAAGTCCTCAGTTGTTTCTCTAATAACATCTCACTGGATGGAAGATATTCAAAAGTTTAATTCAAGGTTCAATTATATTTCTGCTCACTTTGTTCTGCATCAGTTCATATAAGTCTTCCCAGGTTTCTCTTAACCCATTCCCTTCATCATTTCTTAGAAAATGAGATTCTTAGGTAAAATGGGATTCTATTACATTCATCTACCATAATTTTTAGCCATTCCCCAATTGTGGATGTCCTATTAATTCCCACTTCTTTGCCAACACCAAAAAGAGTTTCTATAAGGTAGTTGACTCAATAAACAGAATGAGACACACATTTTTGGCCATGGCCAGTGTGGGATTTGCTTTGCTTGACAATGCCAACCTGTTATAAGGGGTTTGTTTTTCTTTTTCCCTTTTTATCTGGGGGGTAGGAGTGGGGCTAGGGAGAGGAAATAAATGCTCATTAATTTTACAAGATAAAATTTAATTTTAAAAAGGTTCAGCGGTGTGTGCAGAGAAATGGGGCCTCTCAGCTTTCACCTGTAGTCATTCTCTTTCAACATCAGAGTCAATGGTGATCCTCTGAGTTTAGGGCACCTGGGGCCTCCCAGAGAGCTCCCCAACAAGCTGACCACCATGACCTGATCTGCCAATGCCACCCCCATCTCCCAGAGCCAAAAGTCTGGCTTGAATTTCACCTGTTCTTTTCACTTGCACTTCATGCCCAACCATAACAAAGAACCATTTCTGCTGGGGCAAGTAGTACAATGCCAGGCCCTGGGTGAAAGTGGGTATAGCAGGGGAGAAGGCACTCAGCCCAGTCTATTTTTAAAGACCTGGGTTTGTATCTTCTCTGTGTGACCCTAAGTAAATCCCTTAATTTTTCACTGCCACAGGTAATTCTAAGGTATAGACAAGTTGGTGGATCTGCATTGGTGGTGGGAGTTTTCACATTGGCAGCTCAATACATCAAGGAATCTAAGTTCTAGCCCTAAACATATGTATATGTGTGGACATATATTTCATAGCCTAGCTTTATATTTTGTATTTTTATTTAAAAAAAAAAAACCTTGACAGAAACCGTGGCACAGTAGATAGAGGGTTAATTTTAAAGTTAAGAAGACCTGGGTTCAAGTTCTGCCTATGGCATATATTAGCTATGTGGCCTTAGGTAACAAACTCTCTAGATTCCAAGTTCCAGAGGAGTTGCCAATCTGCAACAGTGGAGGGAGTTTCCCCATGTAGATGACATCACAGGTCTGTGCCTTTCCCAGAACAAAAGAAAAACTGGGTCCCAGATTCCCACAAGCCAACCTGAATGTACTTAAAGGGAATATGCTTATGATTAAAAAGTGTCTAATTACTAAGTGTATATTAATAAGGGAATACATAGACAGCATGCAGAAAGCAAGCCTTGAAATGCTATATAAATGTTAGTTATTATTGTTGTTACTAAACAGTTGTTACTATGATATCATATATTATAATATATATTTTACATATGATATATTATATATTATATACTATAATATACCACGTATTATAAATTACAACTAAAATAGTTGTTACTATTTTAGACCAAATACAAAGTTTTCCACTGTTTATCTTTAAAAACTCAAGACATTTTCTGACCTTTGTTCAGCCAGCACAGGGTGGGAAAGAGGAGCAAGTGGCAAAAGGAAGCAGGGCTGACAGGACCAGAAATGGATGGAACCAGAAAAGGGGCCGAGTCTCACAACTTCAATTCCCCAGAAACGAAATTTCTCTGTAACTGCATAAAGTGATTTTTCTTAAGCTGATAAGTGCATTCTGAGCAACGACTACCTAGCTTCCTCCCACCCAGGGAGTTCCATTAAAGCTAGTCCCCCAGGTGCCACAGTGACTCAGGAAGGCGACCTGGCAGGAGGGGGCAAAGGAAGTCACTTCTTGTGGCTCCTCAGCTGTTACTCAGCAAACAATTGAAAAGCAAACCCTGAGGCTTCTGGGCATACAGAGGATCAACCTATTAACTGGGGCAGTGGGACAGTGCTGAATGGAGGCATCTGAGCTGGACTCAAATCCCTCTGGCTCTGGGCCCTGAGTGACCTTCAGTAATAATAACAATAACCCCCCAAATAATACCTGACATTTCTGTAGCATTCATGTCCATTATTCATTTAAGCCTCACAACCACCCTGTGAGGTAGGTGTTGCTGCAAGGTATTATTATACCCATTTTATAGATGAGGAAACTGAGATTCAGAGACATTTGGCATCTGAGGTGAGTTTCAAACCCAGGTCCTTATGAGCCCAAGTCCTGAAATTCTCTATGAGGTCATCCTGTCTCGAGTCACTTAACCTCTCTAGGCCTTGGATTTCCTCACCTGTAAAGGTAGGGGGTTAGATTAGGTAACCTTTAAAGTGCCTTCCAAATCTAAGATCCTCTGACCAAGACAAAGGATGTGAGTCTGTACATACCCCACTCCCCACTACTGTACACTCCTTTCAAGGGTTGTCACCATTTTGTGACTTCCTTTCCCCCTCCACACTGGCCTCTTTGGTCATTTTAATGTGATGTTACCAGGATAAATCTATCATGGGCATGAAGGTATAAGATGCTTTCTTAGGGATGGCACTCACTGGTCATAGGATCACAGAGCTGGAAAGGACTTTTGAGATCATCTGTCTCATCCACCTCCCTCATTTTACAAATAAGGAAACTAAGGCCCAGAAGAATTAAGTGACCAAAGCCTCACAGGGAAGAGGCAACAGAACCAAGATTTGCTCACTGGTCCTCTGACTCAGAATCTCTATCTTTGCTATTCTCCTGCTCTGCCTGGCTTGACAATTTTTTTTCCTCTAAATTAAAAAAGAAATTCATTTGTCCAGAAGAACAAACCATACAATATAGAGAGAATTGTCCTTCATGTTCCAGAAATCAGATTTGGTGGCAGGCAGGGGGGAGGGAGGGAGAATCATTAAAATGGAGGCTGCCACAGACAGTGCTGGTGACAACAAAAGACATGGGGAGGGATTGGGGGGGTAGGGCAGCTTTCCACAGAACTACAGCCAGGTGAGGGTCCGTGGGAGAAAGTGAAAACTGGCTTCCTCGCTGAGCAAAAGAAGGCTGCTCATCAAGGTGATGTTTAAAGACCCAGCCACACAGCTCTGGGGATACTCAAATCACACATAGGTCAAAGAAAAACAAGCTTTACCCTACTGAGTTCTCTGTCTGCTTGAATCCAGAATGCTTTCCCCAACACATCCCCATACACATACGGGGCTCCAAATAAAACTATAAAAACTTCCCCAACTGAAGGATCAATATTGTTCCAGAGGACCTATTACTTTTCAAATGAAATTCTCAGATTTTCACCACTGGAGGAAACAGCTATTCACCCTGGGAGCTTTCAGGACCTGGGACAGCAACCTGGGAGCTGTCTCCTTTCAGCACTCAGCTGCCTCTTTTTTAACAGCATGGTAGATAAGCATAAAAATACAGGCAAACTCAGTTTATAAGCCAAGCCTCTCACTCACTAATCCAGGTACCATGAAGGAGTCCAAATTTGGCTGAGACTAGTGAGCCAACCTTTCAATGATGGTGAGACTTTTGCCAATATAAATTCAGGTTAAATGGATACATGTTGGAAGGGGTAGAGGGGGGGTGGAAAGAATCCATCACTTTGAAAAAGTGAGACACAGGGGCAGCTAGGCAGCCCAGTGGATAGAGTACAGGCCCTGGAGTCAGGAGGACCCGAGTTCAAATGCTGCCTCAGACACATAATACTTCCTAGCTGTGTGACTCTGACCAAGTCATTTAACCCCAATTGCCTCACTAAAAAAAAAAAAAAGGAAAGGAAAAAGAAAAAGTAAAAGTGAGACGCACCTATAGATTCTTAGACAAACTTCATGTGAAATAAGCAGTACCCCTCTAGCGTCCTAGTGCGGTTTAGTGAATAGACTTCTGGACTTGGGGCAAAGAAAGACCTAAGTTCAAATTCATCTAACTTCTAAAACATAATAACTGTGTGACCCTGGGCAAATCATTTCCTTCACCTCTCTGAGCCTCAATTTCCTCATCTATAAAATGAGGATAATAATACCTGTGGTACCTGACTCACACCGTTATTATGAAGGTCAAATGAGATAATAAACATAAAACATTTTATAAATTCAGCTATTATCATTATTAGTAAAGGCAGTGTGGCAGAATAGGACAGAGGACCGGTCTTAGATGCAGGAAAACCTGGGTTCAAGTGTTGCCTCTGACACAAACTGGTGGTGTGACCAGGGATAAATCACTTCACTTCTCACTGCCCCAGGCAACCCTCTAAGACTAGAGGAAAAGCCAACTGACCTTGGTGGAGGGAATTTCCATCCTGGGAGCTCCCTGTACCTTTGAATTCACAGGTCCAGGACTCCCCTCTCCCCTTCTCTTTCTCTCTCTCTCCCTCTCTCTCTGTCACACACACACACACACACACACACACACAATTTATTATTATTCCATCTTCAGCTGATATGACAATGTCTTAGGATACCTGGGTTTTACTTTTATGACTTGGGCAAATCACTCCTCTGCTCAAGAAGCTTCAGTGGCTCCCTATGGCCTCTAGGATCAAATACAATCTCTTATTTTTGGTATTTAAAGCCATTCACAATCTGGCTCTGACCATCTATCTATTCTCCTCCAAGGTCTTTGTGTTGCAGTGAACCTGGCTTATTTGCTGCTCCCTGTAAACTCCATTGAATTTCCCACCTCTGTGTTTCTATAGGAGCCATGCTTCCCCCACCAATGCCTGATTGGCACAGCTGTTTATTGTTTACTTCCCCCTCCCTACGAATCACTGTGTATTTGTTTTGTATATATTTTATACGTACTTCTCTGAGTATATGCTGTGCTGTTCCCCCTCCCCAATGGAATGTAAGCTACTTGAAGGCAAGGACTGGGTTTTTTTTTTATTTTTTTTCTTTTACCCTTGGAACCCCTGCACCTGGCACTCAGTAGGTGATTAATAAATGCTTATTAGAATTGAATTGAATTTTCCTTTGTATGACTCCATTCCTTAAACTTTATAGTGGAGAAAGGAACATTAGCTCCTCCCTCCCAGGAATGCTCAAAACCAATAGCTCCAGAAGAAAGAATGAGACTTTGTCTGGAAACAAATGCACTTTGAGCTCTTCCACAATCTTCTAATTGCAGGTGCAAAGGGCGAGGTCCCTTCCCCTCCCAGCAAGAACAATTGGAGGCAGGTGGAGGCCCTGGGCCACCTATTCAAACCCGGGCAAGCCTCCCCATGCAGCCCATGCCAAGCCCACTCAGAACCCAAGACAACAGCCAAGGAGGAAATGTAGCGTGAACAGCCTTTCCCTCTCCAAACAACTGATCCTCAGGGACTTTCACTTCAAGGTTCTTAATTGTTAGGAGTAAATGAGGCTCACATTAAAGAAATCCAGCCTCCTCTCAGTGGGGAAAAACTGTTGCCTTGCTGAGCCAGGTGCCCTTCTTTCAAACACAGACCTCTCCTTCCAATGACTTAATTTCCTCATGTCTATGGTCACTTATCAAGCAATGCTTGTCCTCCTCTTAGCCCTGGAAGCAAAGATGCATGGAGGGGTCAGCCTGGATGACCCTGGTGCTCACCTCAGCCTCACTGCCCTTTGGTCATCTGAAGGTGTCCCTGAGACCAAGAGGTGATGTTCATCGCATTTATCGAGTTCATAATGAGTGGCCCCCTGCGCTTCTGCCCCGGGCACACATCCAGCAGTGAGGACAAAAACATCACAGCCACAGCCTCGATGTTGGGGAGAGGGGGTGGGGGGCAGATGGGGGGAGGAGGGAGAGGGTCCCAGATGCTCTTGAACTACAAAACTGTCAATGGGGAAAGAATGAACTAAACCAATGAAGTTTCTAGTTAGGTGACTGCAACTTCCTCTGTTTATGACTTTAGAAGGAGTCTGTTCCCTGCCCTGAGCCTCAGTTCCCTTGTCTGTGCTTGCACTGTCTACCTCACAGCTGGGCCATGAGAGGCATCATGGCATAATGGATAGGATGCTGGACTTGAGGTCAGGAAGACCTGGGTTCAAATCTTACCTCTGGGGGGATAGAGTACCGGCCCTGGATTCAGGAGGACCTGAGTTCAAATACGGCTTCAGACACATGACACTTACTAGCTGTGTGACCCTGGGCAAGTCACTTAACCCTATTGCCTAACAAAAAAAAAATTAAAACCTGGATAATGAATAGAGAGCTCAGTTTCAAGCAAAGAATACCTGGATGCCAGACCTATCTCTGACACATGCTGGTTGTGTGACCTCATTAGGCTCATTAACCTAGGCAGTTCTTGAGGATGAAGAAAAGGAGGTGGTACAGGGAATTTCCTCACCAGGAGGTTCCCTACACCAGTGAAATCACTGGCCCAGTCCCTATCCCTAATAATTAACATTAATTAAATTACTATATAATTGGAGGAGCATAAAGCTTTGATTTCATCATTGTGTAGCCCTTCTAGTGTAGAAACTCCCTCCACAGAAACAAATCAGCAACTCATATAGAACTTCTCATGCCAGAGAGTGGCCCTGGAAACTGAGTGGTTAAGTGGTGCCCAGTGTCGTAGGCAGCATGTGTCGGAGGTAATCCCGACCCAGGTCTTCCTGACTCCAGGACTGGCTCTGTATGTCATCCACAGTGGCTTCTTGATGTAAGATAAGGATGTAGGATCACAGATCCTGGGCTCATTTTTTCAGCTGATGAAATGGAGGCCCAGAAAGGTGAAGTCATTTGCTCAGGGTCACACAGCTCATAAGTGACTGAGGTAGGCTATGAAACCAGATGCTCTGACTCCAATCCAATGTTCTTTCTTCAGCACCATGTCAACTCTAGCAATTAATATTACACTAGTATTGGTAACACATGTGTATATGTATATAGCATATATATGCTTGCCAATTTCTTTGCCATATATGTACATATGTATACATATATGTGTTGGGGTATGTGTGTTTTTTAAGAGATCCCTGATTTCAAAATTTTAAGGAACTCTCAATAAGGAATTTCTTCCAGCAGGTTAGTGTCTACTCTGCAACCTTAGACAGTTATCCTGGTGGCACTAAAAAGTTAAGTGACTTGCCCAGGGTCACCCAGCCAAGAGGTGTCAGAAGTGGATATTGGTAAGATTACTTTAACAATAAGCATAATGTTCATGGTAATTACCTTTTTTTTACCATTATAAAAAGGAATCCTAAAGCTGAGAGCCCTCTATGGAAAATGCCCTGCCTCCAATCCCCACGGGAGATGAAATCTCAGGATCATTAGTAAGAACACAACTTTGGAGATGGTGCACAGGGAGAGAAGCGATCTCTAAGGTAACCAACTAATTGCTAATCAGGAATGATAATAATAAATTAGCAAATCCTAATGTAAACTACCTGGGTTCTGTGTCAGTTGCATGGAGACAACAATGGGACAGACTATTTGGGAACATGTCTTCCAAGCTGAGATCAGCTGGGAAAAGCTATCCGGCGCTAGCTACAGGATGAGTGGTTGAGCTAAAATGGCAGACAATGCGCAGTCCTAAAAATGCAACATCCTGAGAGTGCTGAAGAAAGGCCCAGTGGATGCTTAGGAGGGCTCAGCAGAGTAGGCAGTTTTCACTGACTAAAAAATATTCCCTCGTCTGTCCATCATATTAGAATCAAGAAGATCTCTTATTAGCTAAGAACCAAGAGTTCTGTCATCTAAAAAATAAAGAGGTTAGACTACAGGACCTGGAATTCAATTCACCAAACATTTGTTAAGCACCTACCCTGCACCAGGGACAGTGCTAGACACTTCAGACAAGAAGCCAAAAACTGAAAGGGTTCCTACCCTCTATGAGCTTACATCCTACAACAAGGCCCTTTCCACATCAAAACCTATGACCCTGGGATACCAAGGCCTCCATCATAATAAACAACTCAAATTTCAAAATGTCAGCCACTTCCCATTGTCTCCAGCCATCCAGGGAGCCTGTTTTCTCCTGTGCTCTCTGGGGCTTCCCACTTCTCCATGAGTTGGCCATGCTCTCAGAGCTCTTTCTAGTTCTTTCACATCTTTTTGGGGAAATGATCCTTTGCCTCCACCACCCCTCCTGAATCAGTGCAATTTTGGAGAACTCAGTGGAGAATGTTGGACTGTATTTTGCCATGGTGGCTTATAGCAGGGTGCTTCTTATCTCCACCCACCATTTTATTTCAACCATCCCTATTCATTGGCCAGCACTCAGAATACAAGAAACTGCCATCTAAGGTATCTATGGAAATCTGGAAGGACATGCAGTCAATCACATCACTCAGCTGAGAGCCTTCAAACACATCATGCACCTATGGACCTTAACACATCGGACTCAACCTCAAATCATCTGGTCCAGGGATTTTCACTTTTTTGTGTCAGGTACTCCTCAGGAATCATGTTTTTAAATGCATTAAATGGGTAGATAAATAGACAGAGCATCTATTAAGCACTTATTATATACCAGGCACTGTGTTGGTACATATAATAAATAAAATATGTAGGATTACCAAAGAAACTGACCATATTGAAATGCAGCTATCTAAATATTTTCAAGAACAAGTTCATGGACCACCTATTAAGAGTCCATGACCTGGTCCAATCCTTTGACTTCCCTGAAGAGGAAATTGGGGCCCAGTGTGAGGAAGTTCCTTGCCCAAGTTTGCCCTGGGACTTGGACCTCCTGGGCTGGCAGCTTGGCCGGGTCCAGATCAGTGCCTCTGTATAAGTGCCACAGGTTGAGTTCCAGTTCTGGGGCCTGGTGCTCTATTACAACCCCCTTATCAGCCTAATTGCCTTAAAAGGCCCTTTCACTTCTCGCCTCTCTGGGCAGCTCCATTTGGCATCGGCTGGCTGTGTTTGTGCATTGATGCAGAAGCTTCCCCAATTCAGCATCAAAGTGGGTAACCTTGACAGTTAAACAGAAAGGCTGTATATGCTTTCCTGTAACCGCTATGGCAGATGGAGGGAGGGGGAGGCCTGGGGCCCTAGGAGGCTGTAGAGTACAACCTGGCATTGGACTGAAATCCATCTTGTGCAATTCTGGCCATTTTGTGCTGTTTAGCTAACCTCCCCAACCAAATTCAATTTAATCCAATTCAAGAAATGGTTATGAAACTCCTACTATGTGTTAGACACTGTTAGGAGCTGGAGATAAAAAGGCAAACGTGAAACAGTCCCTGCCCTCAAGGAGCTTATGTTCTATTCAAATGAGATAATATCTGTAAAGGGCTTAACACTATTCCAGGAACATAGTAGGTACTTAACAAATGTTTGTTCCTTTCCTCTGTATTAGACTCTAAGTGCTCTGAGGACAGGAATTATGTTTCTGGCTTTTTGTATCAGGCACCATGCCTAGCACAATGTGTGCTACCTTGGTTAGACATGTAAGGTCCAAGACAGGATGGAGGCAAGGAAACCCAGTGAAAATAAACACGATAAGTGCCTGGAAAAGTGGGCTGGGCATCACCAATCGGCTCCTTACCACTCCCGTGGCATTGTGCTTAGGCTTGGTCACAAAGATACCCTCACTTTAGCCATCACTCCCTTTATGCTGCTCAGCTCTCTTTGAGGAATCTTGAGCTAGAGAAGAAAAAGGGAAATACTTGCCTTTTCTCCCCTCCCCCATATGGAACTTCGTGGTGGATGCAGTGGAAATAACCACTCCCAAGTCAGGCAGCCAACTTGACTTTCCCCAATTTGGGACCATCCTCATTATGGGATACTACCTAACGTGACACCTAGGTCCCAGCCTGCCCTCAGAGATCTGCTGAGCAGACACCATCAGGCTCATTGAGTCAGAAGTCAGAAACAGGGTGAGGACATGATCCAAATTCAATTCTTTGCCTTCACTGGAGTATGGGGTGTTGGCCCAAGGCACATTCCCAGCCTAGCTCTGATGAAATGGTAGCCACCAGGTTCTATGTTCCCTAGTGCCTCAAGTCAAGCTAGACTCAGCTGGACCGATCATTTTCACTTTCTTCATTGGCCTGGCCATCGTAAGATGAAGAATGTGGCTGTCTTCACTCTGCCACAGGGTGGAGGCCAAAGCCACTAAGATCAAGACCCTCCTTGACAGGAAAACAGCTATTTTGTGCCCACTCCTGCTTGCCGAGATTTAGAATATTGGTTCTCAAAGGGTGCTCTGAGAAGGCACCGTAGGTTCAAAAGGGTCCCTTCCCAGTAGTCTGGGGACTGGTCTCTTGGACTGTTAACTGAGACTAATTAATATTTATACAGTGCCTAGCACAGGACTGGGCATATAATATGCATTCAATAAATACATATTGATTGATTAATTGACTATATCTGTGCTTCACTTTCTTGTGGGAATGAATAATTTACTTCTGACATCCTTCACTGGTGTCTCATCCAAAAGCTTTGCTGTTCTTCCCATTTGTACTGGAGCCTCTCCTGCCCCCCCCCCCACCCTGCCCCCGCCACCAGCAGCACCACTAGCTCCCCGGTTGTTAATGCTCCCCCCTGCTCTCAAAGCTATTCGGTCTTCATTGTGTATATATTTTGCATGTACTTATTTGGGTCTCCTCTGTAGCCCACCAGGAGAATGGAAGCGTTTCGAGGGAAGAGACTGTTTGCTTTGGGTCTTTTTATCCCTAGGTCCAAGCACAATGCCCGGCACACAATATGTGCTTAATCAATGTCTGTTGGATTGAAATGAACTGAAATAAAACCTCCCAGTTGTTAGTCCCTCTTCTCGACTCAAATTACCATTTCATTTCCTTATCTGTTAAAATGTCGTACACACACACGCACACACTAAGAGGGCAGAGAGCTTTGTTTTTGTCTTTCTATATCCATCACATAACACAGTACAAGGCACAATAGGATCATGAATCTACAACTGGAAGGGACCTTAGAGGTCATCTAGTCCAACCCCACTTCAGCTGGGACTGAATTGAATTGAATTGAACAGCCCTAATCATTAGTGTTCTTTCCATCTCTAAATTGTGCTGTATTTCTTACCTATTTTAAACAGTATGTCCACACAGTATAACATAAGCTCCTATTTCATTTGGTTTTTTTTTTCATTTTTGTTTCATTTTCTTTTTCATTTCATTCACTATTTCATTTTTTTTTAATTTTTATTTTTTATTTTTTTGGCTAGGCAATGGGGTTAAGTGACTTGCCCAGGGTCACACAGCTAGTAAATATTATGTGTCCGAGGCCGGACTTGAACTCAAGTCCTCCTGAATCCAGGGCCAGTGCTCTATCCACTGTGCCACCTAGCTGCCCCCATTTTTATTTTTTGTAAACCCCCCCCCATAACTAGCATAGTGCTTGGCACATAATAGAGGTTTAATAAATGTTTGCTGAATGAATAGGTGGATGAGTGAGGTGGGAATCTTTTTCAGGGTCAAGTAGGCATGAGTAGATATACCAAGAAACCTTTGGTTTTATCAAATTGGTCTACGGAATGAAAAAGCAGGACAACCATTGCATGAGGGAGCCATTTATCATCCTTTCTGCGCTGCCCAAATGAGGCTGGAATGCCATGCCAAACGAGACCTTGCTCTAACAGAAACAGCACTCATCGGACTGGGAGTCAGAAGATTTGGGGTCTAGCTCTGATCCTACCAGTCACTACTGGGAAACGTCCATCCCTGCTCCAGGTCTCATTTTTTGAATCTATAAAATAAGGGGGTTGGACTAAATTATCTCCCAAATCCCTTTCAGCTGGGATATTCCATGACTTAGGTGACTGGTGACCAAAGTACAACTCAGTGACAAAACAAAATCAGATACAGCATTGCAAGCATCACCTACCGTTCTCCCCCCACCCCCAGACACACACATGTAGACACCCATCCACACCTATGCCCATCTCTCACCCTCCAGCATTGCAATAGCCATAAACTACCTTCCTAGTGTTTTAAGAAAATGCTCCCATTTGAAAACACTATTTGCAACCTTTGATTATTCAAGGTAATGGCAGACACAGATAGCTAATATACACAGTTGATCCAAAAACCCCTCATGGTAAATGACAATTTCACCTCACCATCGCAATGGCAGACACAGATAGCTAATATCCACAGTTAATCCAAAAACCCCTCATGGTAAATGACAATTTCACCTCACCATAGCAATGGCAGACACAGATAGCTAATATCCACAGTTAATCCAAAAACCCCTCATGGTAAATGACAATTTCACCTCACCATGGTAATGGCAAACCCGGATAACTAATACCCAGTTAATCCAAAAAAAAAAAAAATCACATTGTAAATGACAGTTTTAACCTCCTCTTTTATCGACTGCGGCCAGAGCTACTACCAAGTAGTAAAGGAATTTTGCTTCCTGCCCCTCTCCCTTGAACCACCCTCTGAGGAAGATGCCAATTAGAGGGAATATGGCAAATTCCATGCTGTAATCATTTCCAAACTGGAACCACAGTCCCAGCATAATAGAGGGTAGAGTCTGAATTCCACTACAACTTGACTTCTCCTGGATCATTTTCCACCAGCCTGCCAGAGCCCCTGCTAGAATGGTGGGCTCTCCTGAAGCAAGTGGGGCCAATAAGGCAGAACAGCTTGTGGCTCAGGCCTCTTCCTCCTTACCTCAATCTTTAATGGAAAAAAAATGTAGGGTCCATCACTGGGCCAATGCCCCACAGAGCTTTGGAAGAAGCCCTGTACTAGTTGATGCTCCTTGGGTGTTGCCAGCAAATGAAACTTCTGCCTCTTTTACTCCATTTCCCCTTAAAATGCCCTTGTCATTGGCAAGTGAAACATGGAGGCCAGGGCAGAGATACCCTGGCACCATGCCACCCTGGAGGACAGCACCTCGGAAGGGCCATCTCGGCTCTTGAGCCCCAAAGGGGCTACCTTGAAAAGCCCCACTTACCCAGGCTGGTGGAGGGACAGCTAGTAAACAAAGGGGCTCAGTCCAGGCAGCCCAGAAGGCTCCCCACACTCACCTCGGGCAGGGGCATCCCATTGATGATCAGGTCAGGCTGCTGGGCGCTCTGCACAGTAAAGGTGTGGTGGTAGATGTTGTTAGAGCCTGCATTCCGACCCCCCTGGTTCTCCACATTCAGAAAGGTGCTCTCGGAGCGGCGGCAGCCTAGAGGCAGGGTCTGCTGATGGTAGTCGAAGTAGTTGAGGGACGAGGTCAGGGAGGAGCAGCTGACCACATTCATCTTGTCATTCTCCTCCACGTCCCGGGGCACCAGCCGGATGTCATTCTTGTTGATCTTCTTCTTCTTGCTTGATTTCTTCTGGTGCCCATAGGAGTACTCAGCAATCCTGTGTGACAGAAAAGGCAAAGTGAGCCTCTTGTGCTACCTGGCAATATGCCCTGAGTGATAAAGAGCAGCCACCCAAAGGGCTTTGCTCCTCCGACAATTCAATTTCTTCTTTGCACCCATTACGTCGAGTTGTTTCCTTCTCTTGCTTCTGGCATATGAAAATCAGCCAGGGACCACAAAGTTTGCAGGCCAAATTTAGTGCCCCGCCCCCATTCTTCCAGTTTGAATTTGCTAGTTATAATTTGGCAGGGGGAAAGGGAGCCCACTGGAAAGATACAACACAATGCTCAGATGCTCAAATCTGTGAGCTGCCACCGGGCCTGAGAGAACCTATAGAAGGACAGATATGGGGATGAAGGAAAGGGGAAATGAACCCAGTAATTAATAACGCCCCCCCCCGTTCGGGCATTAGACATTTTACTTCCTCTGTCATTGACCACTGGCCTGCCTGGTCAGCCAAGCATGTCTGGAGTGCCCCTTGGTGACAGCAATGGGTGCCAGGCCACTGTCTCATCCCCTTCCCACCCTCCCCCCACCCCGTGTCTGCCAGCCCACGGTGGCTTGAATGGAGAGCAGTGTCTTTTGTACCTGGTCCCGGTAGGCTCCGTTTCTCCCCTGCTTTTGTGCCTTCCTCCCTGTTCCCAGGAGAAACAGAGCCGCAGACCCTCCACTTGCCGTTTGGGCCTTTTTATGAAATGGCAGAAGAGGCGAGGGATGGCTAGACAGCTGCTGCAAGAGAATGTCAAGGTTAGTGCATTCAGCAGCAGGCTTCTCACTGAGGCAGACCTACAGACAGTGGGACTGGAAACGGAACAGAGAGAACTCAATTCGATTCAATTCACACAGACCCAGACAGACAGAGACATGAGCACAGAACAATACAGCCGCTATTGGGCTGCTTAGCCAAGGAGAAACATTCAAATGGGGCCAGATTCTCCAAACCATTTATTACTTTCTACAGCACGGGACTTCTCTTTGTTTTGAAATGCAATCTCTGTACAGTAGTAAGGAAAAGAGCAGGGACGATAAATAATACAGGTTTTCCCTTCCAAGGAAAAAGAAAGTGGCAGCAGTCTTGCTCTCCAAATGGAATTGTCTGCCTACAAAAAGGAAGGGCAATTCATACAGCTATTGCATAACATCTCCCAAGGCACATCTATGAACTGGGGGTGGGGGGGGGGGGCTGCCAGAGGACCTGGACAGAATCCTAAGGCTGCCCAAAAAGGAAAGCCCAGCCCCTGGAGCCCAGCTCGCTGAGGAGCCCAAGCAGTAGACTGTAGGAGAGGGAAAGAACTGCCACTGAGAGGCTATTACCACCTGGGCATGGCCCACCCCTCGAGCTGAGAAGCTTCCAGCATCCTCAAGTCTCTCCAGGGCCTGGGCAGACAGGCAGTGAGAGCACACTGATGCTATAGGGCTAGGACTGGTGGGGGGGGGGGGGGGCACCCCAGTATCTTGGCTGTTAAAAATGCAGATACATATAGATATGGCAGCATCCTTGCCCGGAATCACTGGGCAGCTGCAGTTGTTTTGCTCACCTAGGTTGGGCAGCCTGGCAAAGGGGCATTCACAGTACCCAGCAAAGGCATCCTGGGCACTGCCCTTTATTCATCAGCCATGGCACTGAATTGTACTTCGTTAATCCCCAGCCATCCCGAGTCGCAGAGTACTCGTCTGGGGGGGGGGGGGGGGGGGGGCGGGGAGAGTAGCCCAGACGGGTGTTTGCCTGGGGCAGCCAGCCTGGCCCCTGGCTCAACAAGGGCTCTCTATGTGACCGAGCTCGCTCTCTCTGGCAGCCAGGGGCTTCTCTTCCAGGCAGGGTGCTCCGGGCTCTCTCGAGTTCAGGCTCTAGATCTTTTTCATCTAGCAAAGGGCTTAGACACTCTCTCACTTTGCGCTGGGTGGGCAGGGCGCTGGGGTCCCATCACCTGCCCCTGCCGTGGGCCAAATACAACTTGGGAGAAGCCCTATCCTTCTGGGCTGCTGGGCTCAGGCCCCGGCCAGGGGCAGCCGCAGCCGCAGCAGCTAGGTTCTCCCTAGATCTCCCCACCCCACAGGGCAGAAGCAGAGTCGGGGCCACTTCCCTCCTAACAGGATTAGCCCCAGTTCAGAGGCGATGCCGCAGCTGCTCCTTTATGGACCCTCATTGATATTCATGGGGGTACGCCTCTGTCGGGCTAACTCGGGCTGCTCGGCCTCTAAGCGCCGATTCGGACCCAAGCCGCCCCGCTGCCCCTCTGCCACCGCTGCCTCGGACCCAGGCCAAGACGGCTTCGGATTGCTTGCTGCATAAGTCAAGCACAGATGGTCAAACTGAGATCCAGGAGAAATGCTTGTGTGGCAAAGCGCGCGCACACACACACCTGCGGGGTCCGGGCGGGGAGGAGGGGGAGGGGGAGAACACACGAACCCGGCAGTCATTCGCATCAAACTCCAAAAACCTCTTTTTTTTTTTTTTTTTTTTAACCATTTGATTTGGTGGTGCTGTAAAAAATAATAAACACCGTCTGGATTTGAAGAATCCGCGTAAGAGTATCTGGGTTTACCCTCTAATTAGTCTATGGATCATGAAATCTTATTTCTTCTATGATTTCTGTTTTCACCTTTCTCTTCGCCCGTTCGCATTCCCCACCCCCACCCCCACCTGCGCCACGTACACACCCCTCAGAAGACTGGGAGACACAAGTATCCATTGTGGCATTCTTTGGTGGGGGCCCCTTGCTAATAATGCCTCTACCTTGCAAGCGCCACCAATTTGCCCTGGAGGGGAATTGGGCCCCCACCCACCAGCTCCCTATTGTTGTAATAATAATAATAATAATAAATAACAATAACAATAACCACCTAGATACGAAAGGGAAAGTGCTATCAGTCGCTTTGGTGCTTGGTCTACACCCCAGCAAAGCATCCAGATCTTTAGAAACATCCAGATGACTGAGAAAACTGTTCCCTTTGCATCCAGCTTTTCGCTTCGGTTGAGCTCAGACGCCAGGCTCTCTAACAGCCCCTCTCCTTCTCTCTTCCCCCTCTCTACCCTCCCCCATTCCAGCTCAAACTCCCAGCCCTGCTTCTTCCTCCCGGGCACATCCCCTGCACCGGGACTGGGCAGCTGGCAGACCTGGCCCAAAGCTAGTCTCCGTCGCTGGTTACTAGACTGCTGGGGCTCTGTACATTTTCAATTTTTTTTGAAAGGAAACTATTTCTTTTCTTTCTCTATTTTTTTCCACCATAACTTCTTGGAGACAGCTGTGCAAATTTTAGAAAGATAATTGCTTCTCTGCTTATCATCATTATGACAGAATGCAAACAGTAAACGACTGTCTTACAGCAAAGTGTCAGAGCCAGAGAATTGATCCCCTCGGGCTGGGACAAACCTTTTTCTGCCTTCAAAAAAAAAAAGCATTTAAGTAAACTTTATGCATTTGTGTAGTCTTTTTTGTTTTCGTAAAGCAGTTTGTCTAAACACAGAGACGTACAAACAACATCACCATCACCAAAACTGCCACAACAAAAGGGGGGGGGGTGGTCAGGTGCCGTTACCTGCAATTGTAGGTCCTGACTTCCTTGTTGTCCCTCTTACATTTCACTGCCACGAAGATCATGGTGACGAAGAGGATGGCAGCGATAGATCCCAGGGCAATGATGAAAATCAGAGACAGATTAACAGAGCCCACGGACTCTTGGGCATCGAGGGCCGGAGACAGGTAGATCAAGACCAAGGCAGAGGCTGAGAGGGAGGTCTTGCCATGGTCATGGGCGACCACGATGAGTTCGTAAGTGGTCTTGGAGCTGTCCCCGAAGGTCCGGGTGGTGCGGATCTCGCCATTGGCTTGGTCGATCACGAAGAAGCCCCGGTCGCCTTCGGTCATGTCATAGGTGACCCTCCCATTCTCGCCCTCATCGTAGTCATCAGCCTTGACCACCGTCACTAGGTAGCCCACACCGGCGTTTCGGGGGATGTAGACTTCGGCGGTGCCGTTGACCAGGGGCGGCGCGGTGATGACCGGGGTATTGTCATTCACGTCGAGGACTATGACCCGGACGGTGGCATTGCTCTGCAGGGAAGGATTGCCCCCGTCCTTGGCCAACACCTTGAACTCGAAAGCCTTAGTCTGTTCGTGGTTGAAGGAGCGCAGGGCGTAGATGTCCCCCGAGTTGGGGTTGATGGACACGTAGGTAAAGACGGGCATGTCTCGCACCTGAGAGGGCACGATCTGGTAGGAGACACTGCCGTTGAGGCCCAGGTCCGGGTCCCTGGCCGAGACCGAGAGCAGATAGGCCCCAGGGGTGTTATTCTCCTGCACTATGACTTGGTAGTAGGCCTTGGAGAAGTGCGGGTGATTGTCGTTTTCGTCAGTGATCTTGACAGTGAAGGACTTGGTACTCTGCAGAGAGGGCACGCCGCCGTCGCGGGCCTGTATAGTGAGGTTGTACTGGTCCCGCTGCTCGCGGTCCAGGCGCCCGTCCACCAGGATGGTGGAGAAGCTCTCGTACTCCTGGAGGCGGAAGGGCACGTTGCCCAACAAGCGGCACTGCACGCGACCGTTGACCCCCGAGTCTCGGTCGGACACCCGCACCAGCGCAATCACGTACCCCGGCGGGGCACTCTCACTCACCTCCACCAGCTCACTGTTGACCGACAGCAGGTTGATGACCGGCGCGTTGTCATTGACGTCCAGCACGTTCACGGTGACCTTGCAGTGGGCCGGGATGGAGTTGGGTCCCAAGTCCTTGGCCTGCACGTCCAGCTCGTACACGCGGCCCTGCTCGTAGTCGATGGCGCCGCTCACCGAGATCAGACCGCTGTGCGGGTCGATCTGGAAGAGGCCGCGAGCCTTCTCGTTGACAAAGCCGTAGAAGGAGTAAACCACCTCGCCGTTAGTGCCCTCGTCGGGGTCAGAGGCGTTGAGGCGGATGACGGGCGTGTTGAGGGGCGCGTTCTCGGGGACACTCACCAAGTAGGTAGGCTCCGGGAACACGGGGTTGTTGTCGTTGGAGTCGATCACCTTGATGCTGAGCCCCACGGTGCCCATGCGCGGCGGGTCGCCACCGTCCAGGGCTGTGATGCGGTAGTTATAATGGGCTTGGGTCTCACGGTCCAAGTTTTTCTCCACCACTAGCTCGGCGAAGCGGGAGCCGTCGCCGCGGGTCTTCACCTCCAGGCTAAAGAGGTCATTGGGCGTGATCTCGTACGTTTGCACACCGAAGCTGCCCGAGTCCGGGTCGTAGGCGCCGTCCAGCGGGATGCGCGTGCCGGGGCTCGCGGTCTCGGAGATCTCCAGATCTATCTGCGAGGTGGAGAAACTGGGCGTGTTGTCGTTCAGGTCCTTTATCTCCACCTTGACCACGCAGATCTCCATGGAACTGGACATCACCTCCAGGGAGATCACGCACTTGGGGCTCTGGTGGCACAGCAGGTCCCGGTCGATTTTCTGTTTGGTGACCAACAGCCCGGAGCTGGGGTTGATGTCCACCAAGTGGGGGGCCGAGTTGGAGACCACCCGGAAGGCGGGCTGCCGAGCGTCCAGCAGAAAGCCGGCTTCTCGGGCATCTTTGGCGACATTTGCAATCACTGTCCCCGCTCTCTGCTCCTCCTCTACTGAGTATTTTAAATTGATCAAGGATGCCGCCTGGGTCCACAGCAAAGCTTCGAGGAGGAGCATGGGGAGAAAAGAATCCATTTTTCTTGGCTCCGTGACTTCTCCTTTTCACGGGCTCCCTTTCACTTGGCTGGTTGGTCTGCCTGTTGATTTTAATTTTTCTTTCTATGTTGTTCGTCCTCTCTTTTTTTTGGTGGGGAGGAACGAAGCGAGGAGAAGAAGCAGAGAAGATAGGTCCCGCTGAGCAGGACGAAAAAGAATCAGGAGGCGAGCCAAACGCCTGGGATGTGGAAAGGCTGGGAAAGACAGGGAGAGGAGACAGAAATAGGGCGAGAGCTAGCGCGCTGGCTCAGCTCTTCTCCTCGATCCCGACTGCCCAGCCAGTCAATTTCACCCCCGTTTCAGTTTTCTGCCGCTTTAAAGTTAGAGGCGATCAACAGCCCCCCAAATCGGAAGCGAGGAGAGGAAGGTTGGAGGCCCAGGGGAGTACAGGGGTTTCTTCTGGCTGGTCCAAGGAACAGCCGAGGCCAAAACAGAAGTTACTGAAACAAATGAGAAGCTAAAACACGATCAAGAGCACAAGCACAGAGCCCCGCGCACACACACAGTCACTGTATAAGAGAAATAGATGCCTTTGCACCTGGCATGCGCAAGTATCTTCCCCCCTCCCCAAAAATGCACAAATCTTACTGCAGAAAACGGGCACACTTTAAACGCGTCCTTATGGCTTGGTCAGTCTGGATGCTGGTATTTGTTTTAAAGATAGATAAATAGGTATATTTTGGTTAACGTCTGGAGAAGGGGAGGGGAGGAAAGCCGCGTCTGTGGCTGAGGTTGGCGGAAAGTGCTGCAGACGCCGGAGCTTCTCAGCTGCTCCTGGGTCCAGGGGCTCAGGCCAGCGGGCAGGGGAGAGGATGCGAAAGCGGCTGCTCTCGTTTGCAAAGGGATTTTTTTCCTACGCCCGTCGGTCCGTTTCCACCGACAGGAGGGCCGCCTGCAGGGAATCGCCCCCAACGAGTCAAAGGGCAGCGGGCGGCTGCGATCGGGCAATCAAAGTTACCACCGCCGCACCCCGGCGCACACTCCCCCCACCACCTCAAGTTTTTGAGCCAACTGCCAGGGGATTTGCCCGAGGAAACCAAAGTCTCAGTTCTTTCAAACAGCTGGGGTGGGGGTAAGATGAGTAGGGGGGATCGGAGAGGGAGGATGGAGAAGTCACAATGATATGGATTGGCACAGAAAGTCTGAGATACCGCAGGTGTGGGCTCGCCTTCTACCTCGGGCTCCGGCGGGGTTGGGTGCGCAATCGGCGCAGCTGCGGCTGGATCAAATCCCCCAGAGCTCACATCCAGCTCTCGCAGGCATCCGCTTCTACGCACGGCTGCCCCGACCAGGCTACCGCGGCTCGCTCCCTCCCTCGCTCGCTCGCTCGCTCGCTCTCGCAGCCAAAGTTTACTTCCAGGGCCAGGTTCCTTTCGTTCGGCTCTCTCTGGCTTTCGGAAAGGGTGCTTCCCCGCGCTCTCTCTAGGTATCTGCGTGTGCGTGTGTGTGTGTGTGTGTGTGTGTGTGTGCGTGTGCGCGCGTGTGTGTCTGCGTATGTGTGAGGGAGCTGAAGATGCTGCTGGTACCCGGCGGAGAGATCTCGAAGTTCTGACAAAATCTCAGGCAGCCAGAATCCCTGGCACTAGCAGTTAGGGACTGTCTGGGGTGCGTTTAAAAATCCCACCCCGGCACTGCCATGCATTTGCGCGTACGAGCTGTACTGCTGAAGGCTCTCCCCTCTCTCGCTCTCTCTCTCCCTCTCTCGCTCTCTCTCCCTCTCTCCCTCTCTCTCTCTCTCCCTCTCTCGCTCTCCCTCTCTCCCTCTCTCCCTCTCTCCCTCTCTCCCTCTCTCGCTCTCTCTCTCTCCCTCTCTCCCTCTCTCGCTCTGTCTGTCTGTCTATCTGTCTGTCTGTCTGTCTCTCTACCACCTCGCCGATGCCGCCGCTGCCGCTGCCGCTGCTGCTGCTACTGCTGCTGCTGCTGCTGCCGCCGCCGCCGTAGCTTCCTCCTCCTCCTCCTCCAATGCTGCTCCTCCTCCCGTTGCCGCAAACTACTGGCCGCGGAATCTGGAGAGAGGGCTTGCTCGAGCCCGAGCTACGCCAGGCTGCGGCCAATCAGCAGACGGCAGAACGTGTTTCTGGCTAGAGGGGCGGGGCCGGCTCGCCGAAGGGGAGGAGCCAAGAGGGAGAAACTTACACACAGAGAAGTGGTACCCAAGCCGGGAGGGGCTGGCTTTGAGCGCTGCAGTTCACCCTCTGGATGAACCGCTCGCCGCCGCTTTCTTTGGCGATGCTGGGAAAAGATTTGGGGGAGATGACATTTTCCCCATCATTTAATGAGACACCTCTCCTTCCTCTTCTCTATTTTTTCTCTTCCTCGATCCCTTTTTCCTGGCTCTGTTGTCTCTCGACTTGAGGTGGGGAAAAACATCGGCGGGAGGGATGGGGGACGAGAGAGAGAAAGAGAGACAGAGAGAGAGAGAGAGAGAGAGAGAGAGAGAGAGAGAGAGAGAGAGAGTCATTGGTCTGGCTCGGGGGCTTGTGGTTTCTTGGTTTTGGTTTTTGTTTTTTTTTTTTAACTTGGATCTTCTTTATGAGAGCTAGGGTTGGAAAGGCTGTGATCTCTGAAAGCTTGGTTCTGCTGTTCGCCCCCCAACCCCCCTCCCATTACTTCCATCCCCCCCCCACCCCCAGCCAGGG
>NW_020944355.1:313397-338248 GCF_900497805.2 Vombatus ursinus | reverse complement strand
TATAGACCCTCGATCCCCCAGCAGAAGCATTGCTGTGCCTGTGCGCCCGTCGCTTGGTCCTTGCCAGGGAAGTCCGGGCTCGGTCGGCGTGGGTAGCAGGCTCATGGGCCCACTCCCCGCCGGGCGCGGAAGGACAGAGCTGGAATGGAGACCTAATGACATCAGTGCGCCCCAGTGAATGTGCCCCAATAAATGAAGGTGGCGGCGGCGGCGGCCCGGCTCGGGGTGGGAGACATCTTCATCGATGCTTAGGGACCTTAATTAAGGTCACTAGCTGCAGGAATAAAAAAACACGGGGGGGGGGGGGGGAAGGCGTTTGTCCAACAGCAAAAGCGGGGTCTGGACGGGGCGGGGGCAGGGGGACTTCTTCATCGTACCCAGAAGCGGCTCTGAGCCTTGAACGCCGGCCCCCCAGAGCAAGGAGGAGGCTGGGTGGGACGTTTAGACAGCTAGGTGAGCAAACTCCTAATTAGCCCAGGCAGAAATCAGTCCAAGGTTTCGGCTCCGTAAGAAGGCTCACTTTCACCCTTAAAGGGACAATCCGAAGGCAAATTGGACACATCATGGGTTTTCTTAAAAACCTGCCATCTCCCACCAGCCTGCTTCCCTCTGCAGCCTCCTCTCCTTCTCCCCCCCCCCGCCAGTGGCCCTGGCTCATCAGCCTCTTACAGTGGGGCGGGGAGGGGGAGGAAAGGACAAACGAAACTCACTTCTAAGGAGATCTCTTCATCTCAGGGCGGAGACCCCCCCCCCCACCGCAGAGCACACGGTCGGCGTCGAACAGTCTGTCGTGGAGGGGTGCGGGGTCGAGGAGAAGCGAGGGGCTCTGGTGGGCACAACCTAGGGCAGGAAGCAGCTAGCGAAGGAGCCACCAAGTGAAGGCGCCGGCGGGGAGCTCCCCTTTGGGTGGGTGGGTAGGGGCACAGATTTCGGGCTGACAGCATCCTGGAAGTGGCCCAGGGAAGCCTGGGAGCGGCAGGGCCCAAAGACCAGCAGAGCCATAGCGGGGGGAGCAGGGGCCCGGGGAAAGCCATAGGACTGGAGGCCGGGAGGGGTGGGGACCAGCAAGGGTGGGGAAGGAGACGAATAGCTCAGTATGCAGCAGGGCCGAGGCTGGGGGATGGGGGTGAAAGGATAGCAGCGATTCTGGGCTCTGCAGAGCCCAGAGAGCTCTTTTTGTCCCTCTGGAGCGGAGTCACTTACCGTTGCTGGGGGTGGGTAGAAAGAAAGGGCATTTAGCAGTAATTAAAAAGGCCTCACCTCCGCCCCGCCCACCACCACCAAAACCTTTTCTGGGAGTCTAAGGGTGTGATCCCCGGATCCTGTCACTTCTGTGTTTGGCATCTCCCTAAAACAGGTCTGGGGCTCGCTCTCTCGGAACAGGACCGTTCGCAGCCTGCTAAAATGTTTGCATGCTCTGCATAGAGGCTTCTAGCCGTAAACTTTAAGGCGAGCTGTTCCCCTTTGAGTTAAAAAAAGGATGATGCTGCTTCCTTGTGGCAAAGCCTGTCAGGAACCCGCTGATCGATACAAGTAAACTGGCGCCTCCAGGATTTGATTGAGCTGGAGAAAATAGTCTGAATAGGAGTCTTGCCCATTAACAATCCCCCAGGTCAAGAAGCAATGGGAGAATTACTCAGGTAAAAAATGATTAACATTGCAGCTGGCCTTTAAAGAGATGCACGCGCCCAGAGGAGGAGGAAGCCGCCCCTCTGCCCTCAGGGAGAGCTCAGAGAAGGGCTAGACCACGTGGAGAATTCCGTTCAAGTGCAATGTCCTCGCTATAGCACGCTGGCTGCAGAGACCCGCGGGGCATTGGATAAAGACCTGTGCCCTTCCTCCCCGTCCCTACAGGGATGGAAAAGGGCTGTGGCCCAGTGCGCCCCTTCCCGAGACTGCGATCACCAGCGGGGAGAGCCCTTTGGCAAACCTGGGCCTAGGGACCCTCAGTCCCCGAAGAGAAGGCAGCGTAGATGGGGCGGGAGACTCAGTGATTTCATCTGGCTTCTCTCCCCCCAGTCACTAGCCGGTCTGAAGTAACAGCTGCCAAAGCGGCCGCCCCCCCTCCCGTACCAAGTCCTTCCCGGGGAACCAAGGAACTCTGTCTGGATGTTGGCCATCTCATGCCCCAGACTGGAGCGAGCCCGTTGACTGTCTTAGTAACACAAAGCCCCTTCCTGATATTTGTTGCGTTTCTTCTCGGACCCAACACCGCCACTGGGCGTTTAAGGAACGCTGGCGCAAAGAAAGTTGGCCCCTTCTCTACTCTAGGTTCCGCTTGCTTGGGTTCGGGAGGAGGCGGGGGGGCTCGGTGCTTCTTTCGAATCACAAGAGGGCCATCTAGCGACCTTGCTGGGTATTAATTTTTTGTTTTCTGTTTTGTTTTTTTTTTTTCCTCCAGCAGCAGCAGGAGACACAAGGCTCTCTGTCCACACCGCAGTGCTGAGAGCCTGGAGGAGGCCTCAGGGCGACGGCAGGTTTCTCCAGCCACTTGAGGCTGGGAGTGAAAATTAGAAAAGAGACTTTGGACTTGGAGATGTCAGCCATGCCACGAAAATAGTGCCGAATGCTAAAAAGGGCTTCATTGCAAGGGACAGAGCTCTCACTGCAGTGAGTGGGAAGCGTCTGTTCGGTGTCCATGACTGCTTAGAAAACAGGAAGCCAGAGAGGTGACTCCACGGAGGACGGGGAGCACTAGCTCTGTGGAAGCACTTTTGGGGGAGCCTTTTAAAACTCCTTGCCTTGGACCCCGACCTGGGTGGCCACCCACAATTGCTCCGCTCCTCCCCATTGCTGCAGCAGGCCCATGTCTGGGACTAACTGGGTTTTGCTGCATTTTAGAGGCCTCGCCCATACCCACCATGGATAAACTAGAAGGGGGGGGGGGTTTGGAAAGAAAGGGCAGCTGTGAGGGAAGCCAGAAGAGCCCTGAATTCCAATCCTGTCCCCGTGGCTTGGGCAAATCGATTTGTGACTCAAAGCCTCTCTGTCCTCTCCGGTAAAATGGAGACAATGAGTCGTTCACGTGGTCTCTATCTCACCAGGGCAGCTTGAGGGCTGGGATTATTCTTCATGTCTGTCTTTGTGTCCTGAGCACCTGGTGCCTAGGACAGAGGAGTAATTGAATAAAATACTTGTTGAATTGAATTTCACTGCAATTAGGTAAGGGCTTCTATGTCGATGATCTGCATCCAGGCCAGTTATTGGAGAGCTTTGCACATTTCCAGCTAGACTGTCAGCTCCTTCGTGACAGCACTGTGTGCCTCCCGGTGCCTGCCACGAGTCCAGGCACACAGTAGCTGCTTCCTAAACGTCTATGAATGAATGAATGAATGAATGAATGAATGAGATGGCAAGTAATTGAAGATTTTTTTTTCCTGGGCCCTGCTTTCTTTCCAGGATCAGTGATAGAAGAAAAGAGAATAAGAATTCAACAAACATTTACTGTATGTAGAATTTTGTGCTATAGGGTCTGGGGGGGGGCACACTTTGCTCTTGAAGATTACTTGTCCCTTCTTCAAGGCACATCCTCACTTGAACCCAATATTTCTGGACGTCAGGGAAAGTTTTCTAATCCTCATTTATAGAAGAGAAAATTAAGGTAAGAGAGGCTAAGCGGCTTCCCGAGAGTGACCTTATCACCCCTCACTCACAGCTTCCCTGGTGATTTGGAGAGGCATTTAGGAAGAGCTAAATTTGGCTCAGCATAATGCCCAAGGTACTAGTGGGCATACATTTCACCACTAGGGGGCATTGCTGACTGAGTGCCTAACTAACCCTATTTCTCTGAGGGCCTAGAACTGGCAAACACATACTCACCCTCCTAGTTATACTCTCCACACAACACCAGAGGGCTCAGAGATGGTGATGCCAGGCTCTCCATGGTTCTCTATGGCTCTCAGAAAGCCAGCAGCCCCCATGCTCTAGATCTGTGCCTGTTATGGGTGGCAGCGTGTATGTGTGGACTTATCCAACTAAAGCATATGGTTCCCTGCTCTGGGGGAAAACTCAGCCTCTCCCCCTTTTCTGCTGTTACAATGGAGTAGATCACAGAAGCACGGCTTAACTGGATGGAGCTTTTGGGTTTGGTTTCATCACCATAAATAGAAAGTGGGAGGGGGAGGGGAATACATTCAAGTAGCCAACTTGTGGCTCCTGCCCTCGAGGTGCTTCCAATCTGGCTGGGAAAAGATGTGGAGATGCAAAGCAATTAGTGCATATAAAAAACTATCAATCAAATGCTATAGGCATTTGGAAAGGCAAGATCATGTTGGATTGGGGGGACTCCAGGCGGTTTTACTAGAGGAGGTGGGACTGAAGAATGAGTCAGGTCTGGATTGAGGAAGAAAGGGAGAGACACAACATGCTTCACCCCCAAATAAAAGAAACCCCATTTCTGTCTTGCTTCTGTCTCCCTTCCCTACTTCAACCTGAATCCATCTAAACTCTGACAGATAAATAACAAAAATTTACCACTGATGAACTTCAGTCCTGGCTTCCCAGGTGGCTATGGAAATAAACTATGCTTCAGATCATCCTGCCCTCCACTAGGGCCCTCCAGAATTGCCAGGGGCTCGGAGCAGCTTTGCAATTAAATGCTATTCAATCGAATCAGAATGAAGGAATGAAGGAGCATTTGTAAATTAATCACCTACTATGTGCCAGGCACTGTGCTGGGTGCTTAGGATATAAAACAAAAATAAGACGGTCCATGCCCTTAAGAAACTTACATTCTACTGTAACTGTGCCCAGAGCAAGAGGTGGAAGGTGAGACTGGGGGCAGGGCAAGTGCATGGTGGGAGGCTGAATAGTAAGATGTCTCAAGATGTCCAGAGTGGATGGATCTGAAGCATGGTCTGGGCCCCACTAGATAGCATCTACTAGGTGAGTTTGTTTAGACCCAGGACAGAGTTCCCAAGAAGAATAGGTTAACTCAGCCAGGAAGGGAAGCATTGTCTGTGGTCCAGAAGAGGAGCAGCAGCAGGGCAGACGGTAAGATGTCTCATATATCTGCATGGATGGATGTGACACAGTTTGGGGCCAGCCAGGGAGCCAAGAGTTGCCTATTTTCCTTGGCCTTTGCTCCCTATTTTGTTTCTGTCTGAAGCAGTGCCGGGGAACCTGCAACCTCAAGGCCATATGTGGCCCTCTAGGTCCTCAAGTTCAGCCCTTTGACTCCAAACTTCACAGAACAAATGTGAATTCAGTCACAGGTTGTGACAGAACAAATGTGGATTCCAGCCGCAGGTTGCCCACCCCTGAACTCTGAACCTTTGCTTCCTTCCTTAGAATTTCAGACTTTGGCTGGCTTTGGGGTCAAGCAGATCTCCAAGTTAGCCCACCAAGAGAGCCCAGATGTGCAGTTAGATGGTGACAGTGCAGTCAGGGCAAAACACTGTGGCTAGGCCTTCCACCACTTTAGTAGAATTTCTACCTGCTGACCTGATCTTCTCCTGGGCCCTTTCATTCCCTAGCTCAACCTCCCCAGAGAAATGGGAGCCCAGGAGCCAGTCTTCACTTCTGTCCACTCCTCCCAAAGGTACAAAGCTGCCATGGTCCTGGAAAGTGAGATTTCAGCCACCCTGGGTGCTTCCCTGGCACTACCAGAACACCAATGACATTGCATAAGGGCAACCTTAGGCCTACCCAAAGGATTGTGTACAGGCTGTGTACAGGCATGGCTGGCACTGGTCAGGGGGCCCATATGACTCCTCCACCCATGCCTGCCTCATGGCCATTAGTAGATACAGATAGGGATGTCCAGGAACAGCAGCAGAGAAAGGAGTATGGATAAGGTGCTTCGACTGTCCTACACGAACTGGCTTCATCTTCCTCAGCCCAGCAATGATGAATATGAGGGTCATGGGCTCAAAGATTCAATTGGGAAGGGGCCTCTGGGCTCATCTAGTCCAATCCTCTCATTTTACAGGTAGGAAGTTGAGAGCCACATACATCACAGGCCTAGTTTAAGGCCCTAACACGTGCACAGTTACAAAGGTAAATAATAAAGGTAATAAAGTGCAGAATGGGAATTTGAACCCAGGGCCTGGCACTTGAGCTAAAAGTGAAATTCTGAGAAGGAGTACTCTTTGTACTAAAGTGAACCATATGAACAGATACAGAGTGAAGTAAGCAAGAAGGCAGACATTGTCACACACAATAATGTTAATCAAAAGAATAGAAAAATGATGCCAAATACCTAATTATTATGATGTCCAGTTTTGGCCTCCAGCAAAAAGATCTGAGGTAGTACTCCCTCCTTTCCTCAGAGAAGTGGGGGACTACAGGTATGGAATGCTGCATGCTCTGTCCATGCAAGGTATCTGGCTCTACTGGCTAGGGGAAGAACAGAGTCTATCTAGAAGTGACTACACCTTGAGGATCTCCTTATATCTACTGCTATGTGTACAATGGGGTCTCCCGGTATAGAACATAAGCTTCTGGTTTCTATGCCCCCAGTGCCTGACACAGAGTGAGGGCTTATAGATGCCTGTTGATGGGTTGATTGGTTGCCATTCCTGATCTGCCCCTCTGCCAGCCTGGGAGGATTCCATGCCCCACCACACCACCCAGCAGCCCTCCCTTGCCAGAGCCCTAACTACTCTTAGGGCTTACCCTTACCCCTTTGCCCAACATATGCATATCCTCAGTTCTGTTTAATTAGCAGACACAGTTCAATAAACACACCTCTTGCCCTGCGTGGCAGTTCTGGGCAGAGTGATGGTCAGATTGTGCCTTTACGCCCACCTCATTCTCACTACTTCCTTCCTTTTCCCTGGGTTCCTCTCCCCATGGACACTGTCTTCTGGGGCACATACTGATGCCAACTGCCTGTCTGCCTAAACAGCAAGCTTGCTCCTTCAGAGAGGCATCCCAATCCTCCCATAGCTGTCTCCCTCATCCCAGGAAGGCGGGCAAGAGTGGCAATGCCCAGAATCCCTGATGAATGGATGGCCTTCTCAGCAGCAGAGGGAAAAAAAAGGCAGAGAAGCTGAGCCAGACAGGATCAGTGATGATACAAGCAGGGAGGCGTTTGTGAAGGGGGCAAGGGCAAGCTCACCCTCTCTCCAACAACAAACCTGCTCCTGCCTTGCCCTGCCACTGCCCCCTCAATTACTCTCTCCTCATACGTTCCTCCTGCAGCTTCTTTGGGGGGAGGGCCTCCAGAGAGCCCAACCAACCCCTCCACTGTAGCTCTGGAGTCTTAGAGACCCCTTCCCCAAAGATTCACCCAGGCCAGAATTGCATAAAAGCAAGAGGCTGCAGATTTGGGTGTGACCCCCTCTATCTAATGTGGACTCAAAAGCTAACCTAAAGTCTATGCAGAAGAATGGGGGAGCAGGAGGAGGGAGAGGGTCCAAGATGGTACCTGAGAGAACTTATCTACAATTCAATTAAATAAGCTCTGAAGTCCCTAGGATATGAAAATGACTGTTCTGGGTACTGGGGCAGCTAAGTCAAACCAAGACAGTTCTGTGAGACAACATAAACCAGGAATTTCATGGGCAGGAGTGGTGGGGGGGGGGGTAGTAGAGAATCCCTAGATATCTGGTCTATACCAGAAGCCTCCTTCTTGATCTGAGTTGTCATCCCCCCTCAGACAGTTAGCTGTATGATCCTGGACAAGTCACTTTTTCATAATCTCTTTTTTTTATTTTAAATATTCATTTTCATATTTTAAGTTCCAAATTCTCTCCCTCCCTCCAGCCTCTCTCCAACCCATTAAGAAGGCAAGCAATATCCCTATTAAACATATGAACTCATGCAAAACCTATTTCCATATTAGCCATGTTGAAAAAAAAAAAGAAAGAAAGTGAAAAAAATATACCTCAATCTGTACTCAGTTTATCAGGTCTCTCTCTCTTTGGAAGTAGAGAGGTTTTATCTTCATGAGCTGGACAAGTCACTCAACCTCACTTAGCCTCAGTCTCCTCATCTGTAAAATGGAGATAATAATGGTAACCACCTCTGAGGGTTGTTTTGAGGATCAAATGGGACATTATATTTAAAGCACTTTGCAGATGTTAGCTGCTATGATTCTGATTCTGATTCCCAACCTTCAAGCACAGGCTGAGGAAGTTTCCAGAAATGGAAGAGTAGGTGGCATTAGGCAGAAAGAAATTAGACATTAGAAATTAGAAATTAGGCATTAGGCTACCATGCCTAGTAGCCAGAGCAGTGGCAACCTGATGCAAATGAGTCTTCCAGGCTCTAGGCCCCTGGGATCCTGCTCTTTCTCCTACTTCCAGATTTGGTGGGGAGGAGGCTGCCTTCTGATGGACAGCAAAGCACCACTCTCATCAAAAACATTTCTACCAGCCTGAAACGCCCACCAAAGGTGATGTTCTTTAAAAGCATTTCAACTGGATTACAACCAACATAATTCCTGAGCGGTGTAACACGTTGGCAGGGATTCCTTGATGTTATTCATCCATTTGCAGTGGGCCCAATGGGACTCCGTCAGGCCTTGAGGGAAGAGATCCCAGCAGCCAAGTTGCAATGGGAACATGGAAATATCAACAAAATATAGAGGAAATGGAGTGGGGGGAGTCACTGAAGCGGCCATGGAGGGGCCTAAAGACAATCTTCTTACTTAAGAATTTTGATAAAGACGTGGCTGGAGGCACTGCCTGCCCTTCCAGAGTGCCATGCTTTTTTTAAATTATTATTTTTTTTTTTGGTGAGGCAATTGGGGTTAAGTGACCTGCCCCAAGTCACACAGCTAGTGAGTGCTATGTATCTGAGGCCATATTTGAACTCAGGTCCTCCTGACTCCAGAGCTGGTGCTCTATCTACTGGGCCACCTAGCTGCCCCTGCCATGCCCTTTTGTAAAGTTGCATATAGGAGAGGAGTGGAGAGTGGGGTGGGGGAGAGATTGCCTTGTGGACACCCACTGAGTCTTCTTAAAGCCTAATTCAATAGGCTTTAAACAACCACCCAAGTCAGAACAACTAGAACAGAGCAGACCTTTCTTGTGCCTCAGTTTCCCATCTACAAAATATCAAGAAATGAAGAATATGCAGAAATGTTGGGAAAAAATAAATGTGGATAATGTTGACACAGAGAGTATAAGGTAAATAGAACCAAGGAAAAGCTTGAATTCGAGACTCGAGGGTGCTACAATAGGAAAGGGAAAGTTCTATCCCAATCGCGCCAGGTACAAGGGCTGTCATCAGCAGAAGTGGCCTGGTAGGCCAAGATCTTCCAGGCAACTTGGCCAAAAGAAAGCTCCCATAAGCTTGTCAGTCCCAGATTTCCTGTTGTTTCCATGCTTCTCCTAGAGTTCAGACAATTAAAGGGCCTTAGCCAGATCCTGGATGTGGCCACCACAAAATCTCTGGGCAATCTCACAGACCGGCATGGTCAAGATCCTGGGAACTCAAGGGTCCGCTAATGTCAACTTAAGAAGATACTGAGAGACAAGTTGTCACCATGAAGAAGTACCTGTTTGACAGCTGCCATTACATCACCTGGGTGAACAATGTAAGTACCAAAGGCATGTCATGTATGCCACTAACAGCATAACCCACACTGGCTGTTCAGGTTGACAAGCCTGGGGGCAATGGAGAGCCAGCCTGAAAGGGAGAGCTCCCAGAAGCCACCAAAAAAAAAAAAGCCGTTGGGGCAGCAGGGACAGGATGTGCTTCATTTGAACGAGAAGGGAACAATGGCTGACCAACCCCAGGGAGAGCCCACCAATGGTGCAGGCCAGGCTTGGGTGGGGGCTGGTTAATCAGTACATCTTTCCTCCAGCTGGGACCAGCATGCTCCTGTTGCCCAAATCTGTTTCTTCCAAGAAGTGACTGTGTTGGTAGTATATCTTCCAGCCAAGAGCACGGAAAACAGAGACATCAGTACCCATGCAATAGCAACCCGGGGACAGCAGCCTAGGCCCTGGAGGGATCAAATTAAAAGCCCAGATGCTAAGGATGGGATGGTAGAAAAGATAACAATCTGAGAGGGGGTAGGGGTGGGCAGTGCTCCCTGCTGCCCAGTGTAACTGAAGAAAGCCTCCACTGCCCACCGTGCAGCTTAATGTGGGGAACTGGGGGGCTGCACCAATTAGAATGGACAGGCTGATCACTCAAAATTAGATTCCTCAACGCCAAATGATCAAAACCAAGCAGATCAATGCCTCTCAATCCCCAAGCTGGACTAGCAGGGGTCACGTGGGAGCCCCCAGCCCTTTTCAGCCTCCCCCCCCCAAATCACCAGCTGTATTTCCTTGAAATGGCTGGCTCAAACAGCACAAGAGCAAGGGCTGCAGTGGCCTGGCCGAGACAAAGGAGGCAGGGTGAGGTACTCTGTGAAAACAGGCATGGGAGGTCTGGAGAGCCATTGTGCTCTGGGGGCAGCCCAGTACTGTACATCACACCCCAGCAAGGGCTCCCATTACACACCCAGGGTCAATGCAGGAAGAAACATAGAGAAGAAAAACTCTAGCTCTACTTAGCCTGGAGCTAAGGGAGAAGGGCTGGGTCTGAATTATTCAGTCTAAGGAGGATGTGGTGGGAGCCTTCTGGTTCTTGGTACCACGCTGGCGAGTGGGAACCAGAAAGAATGAAAGGAAAGGAAAATAAAGGTAGAATCAAAATCGCTGTGTAGCTTCTTAATCAGCCTGGTATTTGTGACTAGGAGAGGCTATGGAGATAAGGAGAGTGACTGGATGGTTAAGGGTCTGAATAATTTTATAGCTATTAATAATTTTGTTAGTCATGCAATTGAAGCAAATGCTAGCAAGGTAATCAAATTGCGTGCTTGATTGCAGAGATCAGGGTATATCCGTTCATATGGCAAGCCCTCTTCTCCAGACCCTCTTCTCCAGATCCACTCCCTCAACCATATATACACACATATATGTGTGTGTATGTGTGTATGTACATAGACACACATATGTATGTATATATGTGTGTATGTATAAATGTATATGTATGTATGCATATATATATACACGTGTGTGTGTGTGAAAAGGAAAGGAAGAAAAAGGGGAGGGGAAGGAGGGAAGGAAGGAAGGAGAAATAAAAATAAAAGAAAGAACAAAAGAATGAAGAAAGAGGATTGAGGGCATGCTACATTGAAGATCCGTTGGGCCCCATTGGAATAAACCCTGACGGAGGCACAGTGATCTCCCCTCCAAGCATTAGAAAAGATTCCCCTGCTCTCCCTGCACATATTAGGAGATCCACAGCTATTTCTCATTTTCTCCATAATTCAGGGCCCTGAATACTACTTAGTGGGCCATTAACCTGTTCCAATATAGCATTGGATTTTTCTACCCAAGGAGAGTAAAATAAAGATGCCTAATTTAGTCCCCCTTTCCCTGAGAAATAAATAGCTGTCACACTTCCAGATCAGCAGAGGGCTCACGAACAGCTTTGGGCCATGGAGATCAATGCAATGCACTCCTCCTTAGAGAGAGTGAGCTGAATACAACTGAAGTGAAGCTGCCCTAGGCTGGGAGGCCCATCGGTCAAGAACTCTTCAGAGACTCCCAGCCTTCCTGGACAGTGGTGTAGGCTGTGGGGTACTTGCCAACCACTGACAAAGAGAAATCAATTGGGACGTGCTATGAAATGACACTTTGACAGTTCACACTTCACAGTAAGATCACTGAACCTTTCCAGATTCTAAGGATATAAAATTATATTTGACCTGGCCATGACCCCCTTACAACAAGGTGACCAACTACAATAATAACAATAATTAAATAAGACCTTCCAAGTGAAAAGTGCCTTAAAGTTGTGATTCTATGAGATGGGTGCTGTTATTATCTCCATTTTACAGATGAAGAGACTGAGGTTAAGAGAGATAACATAACTTGTCCTGGATCATATCACTCATAAGTGCCAGAGGTGAGATTTGAATAAGCCAATCAACAAGCATTTTTGAGGCACCAACTACATGCCAGACAATATACTAGGGGAAAGGGGGTCCAAAGACAAAAGTGAAACCAGGCCCTGACCTCAAGAAGCTTACCTTCTCACGAGGGTGACAATCCACACACACATAGACATATACAATACAGACAAGGCACAACCTTGGCGGGGGGGGGGGTGAAGGCACTAAGAGAAAGGAGGGAGTATAGCATAGGAAGAGGGCCCAGCCTGTGGTGTTGGGGAAAACCAAAAGGGGAGATTTGGCTGCATGGATGAAAGGGATTCATGTATAATAAATATGGGAAAGTAGGTAGGAGTCAGGTTGTGAAGAGCTTTAAATGACAGAGAAACTTATATTTGATCCTAGAAGTAACTTAGAGCCACTTGACTTTATTGAGGAGGAGGAAGAGGAGGAGGAGGAGGAGGAGGAGGGTGACCTGATTGGCCTTGAGCTTTAGGAAAATCCCTTTGCTGGCTGGCTGGAGGATGGACTGGAGGCAGGCAGGCCGCCCAGTAGGCTTTTGCTGTAGTTCAAGTGAGGATTATTGAGGGCTGTATGCATGGAGAAAGGGGGATATAAGGAAGAGATGTGGACATAGAAATGTAAGGGTTTGACTACTGATGGTGGGAATGATAGTGGGCGGCCCAGGATAACTCTGAGATTATGAACCTGGGGCAATGGAAGGATGGTGGCACTCTTGACTAAAATGGGAAGTTCAGAAAAGGGTTGGGTTTGTTTGGGGGGAAGGGTTGGGAGGAGAAGGATGATAACAATTCTGTTTGGAAGACACGTTAAGTTTGAGATGCCCATGGAATATGCCGTTCCAAATGTTTGCCAGGTAGTTGATGATATGGGACTGAAGCTTAGGGGAGGGACTGGGGCCGGATCTGGGAATCATCTGCATAGACGTGATCATCGAACCCATGGCAGCTGATGAGATCGCCAAGAAAAACAGTATAGACTCAGAGGGAGAAGAGAGCCCTGGGCAGAGTCTTGGAGAGCACCCATGGTTAGCATGTCTAATAAGAATGGGCATCCTAGAGGGTCCTAGAGCTCTTAAAGCTGAATTCTCCTGGGGCCCCCCCACTGCCAACACTATCCCATCCCACGGGAGCTACAGTCCATTCTGGGCCCGTGATTAACTACTCTTGAGGCTTTCCTTTGGCATAATGAAAATGAAATGTCATTTCTAAGGGGTGCCAGATGGCAAAGCTAAAAACTAAACTTCTCTACGTGGATGCAAAGAATCTGCCTTTGACGGCAGCAACAGGTGAATGAAAGTTCATTTCCAGCTACTCTAGATAAGGGAGCATTAGGCTAATTGTGTGATTAGGCCAGCTCTGAGGCCAGGGATTCCTTTGAAAGGGGTTCAGTTGTAACTGTCTCTCTGCTTTTTAATGAAATGGTCAACTCTATCCTTACTGAGAACCACAGAAGCGCAGAATCCTCGGGATGAACGGGATGCCAGCTTCCATCTAGTCTACTCTCTAACCTCGGCCCCCAAAGATTTTCCACCACAACACACCTGATAAGTGGTTGCTTAGCCTTGACGTGATGACTTCCAGGGTGGGGATGGTGTGATAAGGGGGGACCTAGGACCTTTGAGGCAGCCCACTCCATTTGGGGAGCAATCTTATATCTAGGAAGTTTTCTCTACCCTCAAACCCCAATTTGCCTCTCTGCAGCTTGCCCCAGTACCCCTGGTTCTGTCTTGGAGGTCAAGGCAAGCAAAGCCAATTCCTTCCTATCTGTGCCAGCCCTTCCAATACTTGAAAGCCCCTACCACAGGGAAGATCCTTGATCAGGACCTGAATTCAGCTGTTCTGCCAACACTTGCAACCAGTTCTACCAAAAGGGCTATGACTTGGGTCACCAAAACTGGGAACTGCTGGCTCATGGAAGACCAGAGCCTGGAAGGTCATATGGGTATCTTAGGAGTGTGAGTGTAAGTAGGAGTGAGTAAGAGGACGGACCTGCTCACTTGTCTTCAGATACCTCCAATGTCTCATCTGATGCTGTGGGCTCCCACTGACGGGCCAGCCTACTTGTAATTAACTAGGAAGGCCTCAATGTCTCTTGGCTGACAGGTGCTCAGATGAGAGCTTAACAAAAAGTGTTGTAGTGCCATGGGGCCACACAATTAATCATTCCCTAGCACTGGTCAGACTTGGGTTACTAATGCACTGTTTTATTAACCATAATGGATAGCTGTGGCTGGTAAAGAGAATGAGGAGCCTGTTTAAAGATTCATTATGGCCACTCTTGTAAGTTGTACTCGCTAACCCAGAAATGAAACCCCACTCCATAAGCACCTCACAAATATCAAGGAAGCTTCTAGAGTCAAGGCCTTTCTCACACCAACTCCTTCCCTCTCTTCTATTGTCCTATGTTCTTTGAATTCCTTGCAAAAACAACTGCCAGAAAAGAAAGAAAAGAAAAGTAGTCTCCCTACAGAAACAGGGCTGCCAGGAGTGAAGTGGGATCAAACTGCTAATGTCCCACTGTAGGTGGTCACAAGGAAAGCTGGGCTAAGGAGGATGACAATAGCCTTTGCGTCACGCACTTTGGTTCGGGATCCCCTCAGCTCAGCCCATCCCTGCCCCGCACCAACCACGACTCAGTCAAGTACATTAAGCACATTGGCAAGAAGTAACTAGCTGGGAATTTCACAAAGGCATCTCCTGAACATGACATTAAATGGGTGTTAGGACATTTCCTCTTGCCTGCATCCTCTAATCTTTTCCACTCATCTCAACAAACAGGACCTGAGGCATGGGGTAGTAGAAACAGGCATGATACCTCTGTACCTTCTCTGCTCCTCATAATAGAGTTCCCTCCCTCCCAGTAACACCTACAGTCACAGGAAAACAAGGTGTGATGTGATAAAAGAGGTCCTGGCTCTGTCACTATTGTTGGCAAATACTGACTAAGGACTTATCATGGACAAGTCCCTTGAGTTGTCTGGGCCTTTGTTTCCCCACCTATAAAAGGAAAGGCTTGGAGGAGCTAATCTCAAGGGGCTCTTTTAGCTCTGGCAGTTGATGGCTCTATGGTCCTAAACACTTTGAAATGATTCTCACCCTCTTAGAAACTAGAATAACATCAAGGTGCCACAGAGAATGAGAGCACTATGCCCTTGCATAAAAACGATTATGGTTGCTTTGGGCTAGAGGCTTGTGGAGGCCACAGGGAAGGGAAGCTCCTGGGGAACCAAGATGTTCATCAAATTCACTGTACTGGGTCAAAAGCCCAGCAGGAATCTGCAAAGAGATGGCAAACTGCCTTCCCACTAGACAGTCTCTGAGAGCAACCCTGGCCCTTTATGGGAAGAAACTAGGCCGCCCCAAAACAAGAGATGTGGCCTAATGAGTTGTGGGAGCTCAGGCAAGTCACCTCACTGCTCTACTAGGGCTGCCTCACTTGTAAAATAAAAATTAGAAGACTATAGACCATAGTGATTAGGGATCACTGAGGTCAGGCCTTTATACATCTTCCCTGACCAGACGATCTCGTGAGACCCCTTCCTGCTCAAAGCTATAGAATTATAGGCTCCTAAGACTGTCTTCAGCTCTTCCCAATGACAAGACTGCCATCAGCTTGAAGGAGTGCAGGCAAGGAGGTGACTGTGACAGGTGAGGTCTAGAGGCCAGAAGGAGGAAAAACAAAGAGAACTCACTGGTTCCCACCTATGATGGGCTCCACACAATCCTTTGGGTTGCTCAGTCATTTTTCAGTCATGTCTAACCCTCCGTGACCCCATTTGGGGTTTACTTGACAACAGTACTGGAGTGGTTTGCCATTTCCTTCTCCAGATCATTTTACAGATGAGGAAACTGAGGCAAACAGGGTGAAGTGATTTGCCCAGGGTCACACAGCTAAGAAGTATCTGAGGCCAAATTTGAACTCAGGTCTTCCTGACTACAGACTCAGTGTTCTATCCACTGCACCTCTCCCTAGCTGCCCCTAACTGCTACACAGTCCCACAGATTGAATATTCCAGCTTGGGGGACCTTCAGGTGCCCCAAAGGCTACCCTAACTCTCAGAGTGCCAGCAACATTCACCAGAGGAGCTCCAGAAAGCATGTCATTCTGGCTTGGCATTTGGCAGACCCACTGAAAATTCCAGCTCTGGTGCCATATCAACCTAGCCAGGAGCATCCTGGCAGGTACGTGGTCTCAACATGCACATATAACAAGTAAGTACAAAGATATACAAGTAGATACAAGACCTTTCCTGATCCAGCCCTTCCCCCCACCTCTTTTGGTATTACTTTGCATATACTTCCTAACTTTGTATATATTTTATAACTTTTCTGCATATAGGATGTATCCTCCCAGTAGAATATAAGCTTCTCGAGGGCAGGAACTGTTCATTTTTGGTTTTGTCTTCCCAGTACCTAGCAGAGTGCCTAGCATGTCCTGGGGGGTATGGCTCTGTAATTCTCACTACAGAAACTCACTCCAAGGATGTAGGCAAGGGTGTGCTGGAGCCAGCTCAGACTGGCTCCAGAAAGCCAATTATTGAATTTTCAGCATATTTATACCTCAAAAACTGGCAAGTGCTACAAACCAGGGTTTTAGTTATTGTTCTGTTGATCTTCTAAACTTCAGAAAATGATGGAGAAAAATTTAATAATGTAAATTAAACTTAAAACCGTGTCATGATCCTTCTGCCCCCCCCCCCCAACAATCTGGTTGTTAGCCTTTTACCAACACCCTTCTGGTCATCGCTTTGTGTGTAAATCAGAATCTCCACGAGGTTGCCTGGGGCACTAAGACTCTCAGTGACTTGGTCAGGGTCACTCAGACAGCATGTGTCCGAGGCAGGAGGTCTTCTATGTCAAAGACCTCCCCTCAATCCATGTGATCAGGCTGCCTGTCGCCCTCTGAGAAGTGTTAGGTGAATTGATTTGAAACTCAATAGAGACGTACCTTGGGAAACTCCACACTTGCCACAAAGGATAACTTTCCGGCCAAGCTCCTGGGTCCCAGCATGCTTTGGGAGGGTCCCAGCATGCTTTGGGGGGATGGCTCCAGCACCACTTCCCACCCCCTTTCCCACAGACCGTGGCTACCTCCATCCAGCCAAGGGAGAAGATGTCCTGTGGATCTTGCTATCCAACAGCCCTCAGTCTGACAGAAGCAGAAAAGGGCATATCAGCAGAGGTGAACAATGAAGACATAAAGCTACTTTGAAAGAAGTGAAGCATCCTCTGTTCTGATTGTTTTCTACATAAAACAGGCTTCTCTTGAAGGTTCGGTGTAATTTCTTAATATTGAGGTTCCCTGGGTGCTTATGGGGAGGAGGTGGACCCCCCCCCCATTAGCAACCTTGTTCTCTTCTGCTGAAATGCCAAGAAAGTAACTCAGTGACCACATCAAGGAATACTCCTTTGGGCTAATCCTTCAGTAGTTTCCCTAGGGCCCTCCGTGCATTTCATGATGGATTGTTCTGCCACATGATAGGACTGAGAGAATCCATCCTCTCACTCCGCCCCAATCACCTACCACCTCCGTAATAGCCCTGTGCAAAATATGTGGAGCATTGTTCTATATGGAAATGAGGAAGCCAAGCACAAAATCTAAGGAGAGAGTCTCCCCTCCTCACTACCCAGATAATGGCTTGGATCCCACCTTAAAAAGAAAGGTGCCAAGGGAGTGCCTCTCAGGGTGCCCTGACACCCTCCTCTTCCATTGGCCAGATTGATCTTTTTCTAAACCATCTCTAGAAAGGAAATTTGGGACCTCTGGTCTCAGAGCCTAACCTAAGCAAATTTGATTTTTGTGGTAGAAAAGCTTAGGCAACTTGAGTGATGATAAACCAGTAACAGAGTCTGGAGCTCTAGGGCAGGGAAACCGAAGCTTTGTCCCTTCCTAGCTGGGGCACTTGGCCTCTTCTCCACCCCTGACCTGGTCCTGAGTCACCACCATTACAATCCTGATGCTATGGAACCTTTCTTTAGACGGTCACCTTCTCCCTGCCACTGTGTTCCTTCCTCCTGGGAGTTGAGGGGATGATCATTGGGAATGTAAACCTGACTTTCTGGGGGACAGGTTGCCACCTCTCTGCACCCAGGGTGAATCATCTTCTGGGATACCCCCATCACCCCCACAACTGAATTTGTCCCTGGTACAAGAATTCCTAGTTATAGCTCTGCAGGGGCTGGACTGGAACACCTGGGGAGGGAACATATGCCTGCGGGGCTTCTGGGAGGGAGTGATTTCTAGAATCTGAGGGTCTCCCTGCATGGGGTTCAGAGACTCCCTCTGCAGAAAGGACTCCTCTAGTCAGAAACTGTGGACAGCCTGCTGTCAATTAGCAGCATGCTGGTGACTGTAGCCAAAGCTAGGACACTCCGATCAGTTCCCGGAGATCAGATGCTAAATACTGAGTCTCAGTAAGAAGACCCATGGCGAGTTTTCCTAGCAGAAACTTTTGCTCCCCAGTGATTCGAGGCTTGGGGACTGCCAGGTGGACGGACCCCTGACCCCAGCACTGAGATAAGAAGAACAACTGAACCAACATGGCCATGCGGCAGGACTCCACCTCGCATTTCTGGGATTTGGGTTTGCGGCACTTGATTGGGAAGTGGAAGGGAGGAAAGGTTGGCTAAGGAGGGAGACAAGAAACACCCGGGACTGGCTGATTTCAAAGAGATTCAAGCCTCCGTTCAACCCTCCCCCGAGCCATTCAGTGGAGAGGTCCCTCTCAGGAGGATTAGGGAGCCTATTCCAGTATTCCAGAATGGAAATGAAGGTCTCTGGCAATCTGGACATTTCAGGACTCTTCCCCAGAATCTCTCAATTAGACAAGTGTGGAAATCCAGGTCAGGATTTTCCTTCCCCTTTCAGGGCTCGCAAACGCTGATCTGTAAACGACCTGTATTCCCTGAGAAGACTTTGAGACAAATCCAGATCTGGGGAGCCATGGAGTCTCTCTGGACTACAATTCCCAGAAGCCTTTGGGTGCCATTTCTGAGAGGGAGATTTGAAAAAAAGAGTGCTGGGAAGAAAGAAGACTGAAATAGGAAAGAAGAGCTTCCATGGGAGACATTGTTTTGTTTGAGGGTTTGCATCACCAGCGCCAGGCACGGCATAGCACTCAGCAAATGCCTGTTGAACTGAACTGGGGACTCATGAGCCACTTTTTTCAAGCCCGTTTTTCTGCCTTTTGAGAAGGAAAGGAGAGGGAAGCCAATCAGGGGTGTGCTGGAGCCTGCTCATACCAGCTTGGGAAAGCCTACTGTTAAATTTTCAGTGTGAATATTTACACCTTGGAAATCCACAAGCTACCAATCAAGGGGCTTGACTTATTGTTCTGTTGATTGTCTCTAGACTTAAGAAAGGAACGGAGGAAATGTCAATAATGAAGGTTAAACTTCAAAGCGTGTCTTAAGCGAATGTCTCCCCCAGAGAGCTGGTTGTTAAACATTTACCAGCACACCATTGAAAGCTCTCCACAAGACTTGGAGGTGGCCCAGAGGTGGCTTCCTTTCCCAGGGGGCACAGAGCTGGAGGCCCAGAGCCATTGGCTATTTTTTTTATTTTGAGAGACAGACATTGGAAAAATGCCACACATTTTATTTACAAATGCAGTCCTGATGGGAACTGCAGTGGGATCTCGGGCTCCAACACCGGACCGTCGAGGCCCTTGGCAGAGAGAACAAGGTATATCAAGAGAGTCTGACAATTAGCAAGCAAACAAAGGGGCCAGTGAAATTTACCACCACATCCACTTGGGCCATCGCCTACCAAGGAGCTGACGCCAAATCAATGGCACTGGGGGGTCACTGAAGGAAGATCGATCGATGTACTCCCCAAGTTCTTGAGTGGCAGCTAACTTTCTCCTCCCACATGTAACATCTTCAAGAGGATGGGCCCAAAGAGCAGCTCCCAAGCCCCAAGGCCTGCTTCTGGTCTTTTCCAAAGCAGGAAGCTGATCGAAAGAAGCCCAGGAAATTCACTCTGGCTTTAACACCGTGGGGATGTAAGATGGACAGATAAAGTCTCCAGCTGGCTCATTAGCATAGCCATCCCAGACCAGCATCCCAGATGGCCAGTGAGCTGGGTCCAGAAGGTCATAGGAGGAGGGAGGCAAGAGGGAAACATGAGGGGTTTGTCATGTCCTCAAGCTTCTCCTTGAAACAAAGGCCCATCTTTTTGATGCCAATAGTTTTCCAATGATGCCACATGGCTGCCAGTCATGGTATAGCAGTAGAAATATGGTAAAAAGAGCCCTCGCTCTGGAGTCAGAAGACTTGGGTTTGAATACTGCCTCTGCTATGTCCTGTCTGTAGGACCTCGGACAAGTCATTTTACTTCACTGGGGTTCAGAGTTTTCTCCTCTAAAATAAAGGGGGAAGTAGCCCTAGTCACCTCTAAGGTCCCTTCTCTCTCTACATCGATGACCCTCCAAAGAGAAAAGAACTCCAGAAAGATGATGACTTTACTCCAGGGCACTTCAAGATGCCTGCTAAAGCCAGAGACTGTCCGAGATTATGGGGCATATGGCTCACGTCAGCCAGAGGAGCCTGGAAGGGGGGAAATGACCCGTGCCCAGAGTTAGCGGCAAAGCCAGAGCTCGAGGCAGGGCTCCTGAGGGCCGGCTCTGTGTTCTTCCTATTGTACCACACTCCCCAATTCCTCGAGTCCATATGCACTGCACAGCCTGCATCCACACAATGGGATGACTTTGGAAAGGTAATATTTTCAGCAGAAGACTGACATCCCAGCCCTTCATCCCATCTCCAGGTCCTCCCAGAAAAAGTGGGGCACAACTACCTGAAGGTCTCCAAATGAAGCTGTCACAGCACTTGAGAGGATAAAGGGGGGCAGCACAAATCTAATCAATATCCTAAAAACATTAGGAGAGGGAAAAGTCAGCTCTGACGTCTAGGGTCAGGAAAAAAAGGGGCTGAATTTGGAGTCAGTGGACCTGGGTTTGAAACCCAACTCTGCAACTTACATGTGCCTGTGTGACCTCTGGGCCTCAGTTTCCTTAATTGTAACATGAGGAGATTGGCTGAGATGACCTCCAAGGTTCCTCCCAATTCTAGCTCTATGAGCCTCCATTGACCCAAAGAGGGCACAGTGAGGTGTGGAGGGGCCTAGTAATCCAGGATGGAGGTGCAGTGATTCCCTCCTGCCCTCCCCAGCCTAGCCAAGGGGCTTGCACATCAATGAGATGACAATGAATTATTGAAAAGCTTCTGTTTAGAACACTGAGCTTGGCCATTTCCTACAAATCAAATTACCAGAGGACATATTTGATTGTAAGCATATTTAGAAAATGATTTCATTGTCTTTGGGGATTTCCCCTCCCCCCCAAAAAATTTCCTTTGCATTATACGGCTACAAATTTAAAAAAAAGGTCACAAAGTCCCAGAAACCCACTCTCACCAGGCAACACACATACCAGCCTCTGAAACAAAGAAATCCAATCGTGAAAAATGAAAACCTATTATGAACAGTGGAACTGACTGCAAATCATACCCAACATCCTGAAAACAGAAAGGCCTCATCCACAGCCCATCCACGAACACATGCTTCTCCAGGCAACACACGGGGTATTTTTAGTAGAGAGACCCAAATTCCATTTATAGCTCACAGGCCACACAGCTAATGTAGTTAAGCAGGTTAAAGTGTGAGGCCAAGAGATCACCTGCTACCGCAAACGTCTCACTTTCAGGGCCATCCCCCAGGATGGGCTCTTGAGCCAGAGTTGGTGGCCCCACCATACTTGATCTCTGGCAAGCCATGCAACCTCGGAAAGAGCCAGGGCTTGGCAGCCCCTTTGCTGGCCTCCTTAGGCAGAAGAGACTCTTGAAAGTGAGACATCAAGTAGCTTCAAGCATCAAGTTCATTCTGTCTGAGTGACTGGTTTAATGAAGTTCAACTCAGATGGTACCCCCCCACCCACCCAAGCCAGCCTCCTTAGCCAGACTTTGGCTCTAGGAGTGGGGAAAAAATGCGAATTCATTGCAGTGGGCCATCCAAAGACAACGAAGGAAGAAGTGAGATCTGGAGGCCGGGACAGAGGATTTTAAAACAGGATTTCAAAGTCCCACCCATGAGCTGCCCTGTTTCCTCTCTCAGGGCCTCGGTTTCTCTATCTAAAACCACAGGAATCATTCAGGTCTAAATCACAGAGGCGTTACCATTTGTGATGAATCATCAAGCCCAAGCCCATGGGAAATGTGAACAAGAGGAGGAGCTAATCAGTCATTCATGCATGTAGTCATTCGATACGCATTCATTCAAGGCCTAATGCATTCAGAGCCCTAGCCTAGCTATAACTGAACGCTGCAGAAAGAAGCCAAAGCGCAGTCTCCTCCCCCAGAAGTTCTCAGTATGGTTGGGAGACAAGTTTAACACACAGAAAATGGAAAATAACACAACATAACAACATGCAAGACATCCCAATTCAATTCAAGTTAATAAACATTTAGTAAATGCCTACTGAATGTTGCTGTATAGCTGCACGACACGGAGCGCTAGTGTCTCCATAGAGCCAACTGTTAAGGATCCCCCAGAGGGCAGCAGAGAGGTTCTTGGCTGCAACATATTCCAAAGCAAGAAGTGGTTCCAAAGATATCATCAAAGAAATATCTGAGGGAAACAAGGAGATAGGCCGGTCACACGGTGAGGGTGATGGTTACCTGATGGGCACACCTTGGAGCCCAGGGGCATTTTCAAGATGTCCAGAGAAAGGAAGCCCCTGTGATGAATGAATGGACAAGAGTTACACAGGATGGGCAGAAATGGGTGGGCTGTAATCTGTATCACTGACAAGAATGCCCAAGTTGACGAGATCATCAATCCATTTGCAATGCTAGATAACATACCAGGTGCTGTGCTGGGCACTGGTAATACAAAGACAAATGGATGGCACGTTGAGCAAGTGCCTGCTGCATATCTGACCCTTTACTAGACTGATACAAAGATAAAAACAAAACAGTCCCTGCCCTCGGGGAGCTTACATTCTCCTGGGGGGGGGCGGGGAATACCATGTTCACAGATAAATAAATACAAAATCTATACAAAGTAAATACAAAAATAATATATAGATATGCTGAGGGCTTTAGAAGGGCACAGGCAAGCTTTGCAAGCAGTATTATAGACCAGGTCCCATCTTTATCATCACACTATTGACTAAAATATGAAGAGAACACAAGATCCCATTGTACTTATTGTTTATTGATTATTTTAAAAAGTGTTTGATTTGATAGAGCCTGTGGCCTTAAAGTCTCTTTCTTCCAACAAGGTGCTTCTTCTGTACCTCAAAGTTCTTCAAAATTCCTTGAAAGATATAACAGAGACAAGCTTGTTTCTGATGGACCTCTGATCATTAACATTAGGGAAGGCAGGCATAAAACAGAGAGCTATATGTTCACCAAATATTCATTACTGTCATGAAATATGGCAGAGTTCAAGTGGAAGAGGGACTCTTTATGGATAGAGAGCTCTTTCAGATACTCCTGTCTGCAGATGACATTTTGTCGATTATATTGAGCCCTAGAATATTGCACAACTTTCTAGAAGAGTTTGGCTTGACCATCCACACAGGGAAAACCAAGCAGATAAGAATGTCTACTGTACAGATTATGACATGAAGTTAGATGGACAACCTATGTGTGTGTCTGTATATGTATATGCATATGGCAAAAATGGAGAATGAATTGGGCCAAGAACTAAATGAGAGTAGCCTGGGTGCCTTATGGGAAACTAATTGCAAAGCTCTTTTTCATGACCTCAAACTCCCCACCGGAAACAAAGATCCATCTTTTAAAGACCAATATGCTTCCAAAGTTGTTCCAGTTTCCAAAGAATTAAAAATCGGTGTCACTCAGAGGGCAATGGAGAGATATTTGGTTGATGTGAGTGGGCTGCAACATGAAAGAAGTGTGAAACTTACAGAAAACACTGGAGTAAAAGATGTCATTAGGGAAAGACATGTAAGCTCCAAAAAGAAAACATGGCAAGAGTTAAGATAGGCCACGGGCAGCCTATATGCTTCACTGACATCCCCAAAGGGCAGGAGAAATCCAGCAAGAGTCCCAGTATACTGAGTGGACAAACACTATACAGGATGGGTAGACATGGATGGGTTGGAGGGGATGCCTTCACTGACAAGATCACAAATCCATGTGAGTGTTAGAGTAAAGTCAAAGGCAGAATTTGACTAAGTGCCCAATGAGTGGCTTAGAGAAGAGGTCCCCAGAGTACAACTTGAACCAGATTCAAATGTTTAACAAAATAAATAAAAATACAAGTCAACCACAGACAATGTGAATCTGTGGTTGTCAAAGTCAATATGCATCCAGTAGGGATCCATTTCTATTGGAGTTTCACACCGCTGGTTAAGAGGCTAAGAGTCACAGGACCTCAGAGACTGCTATGGATGACACCAGCCCGAAAGGGCTTCCTGGAGAAGGTGGGGTGTGAACTGAGCTTTGGCAAGTGGGTAAGAGCTAAGGAGGAAGAAAAGAAGAGGGAGAATAAGGCTAGTGCCATGAGCAAAGGCACTAAGGGGAAAAAGAGAATGGTATGTAGAGGATAGAGAGGAGACAAGCCTAGCAAGAGAAGGACAGAACAGGACAGGATGGGGTCAACATGTGATGCAGAATATTGTAGAACAGTCTCCAGTGCTAGGTTAAAGAGCCCAGACTATTCTGGAGGCAACAGGAAGCCATGGACAGTTTCTGAGCACAGTAATATGGTTCATTTTAATTCAACAAACATATATTAAATGCCTACTGTATGCTAGGGGCTGGGGATACAAAAACAAAACCAAACAGCCCCCCCCCCTTTTAAGATATTTATATTCTGTTGGAGAGGGAGAGATTTGGAAGGGGAACAAAATAATGTTTAAAAGTAAGAAGCCACTTCAAACCCAGATCAGAGCCTGCAGAATGGGAAAGTAATTCTTTTCTTTCTTTCTTTCTTTCTTTCTTTCTTTCTTTCTTTCTTTCTT
>NW_020944355.1:196594-313297 GCF_900497805.2 Vombatus ursinus | reverse complement strand
TTCCTTCCTTCCTTTCTTCTTTCCTTTCTTTCTTTCTCTTCCTTCCTTCCTTTCTTTCTCTTCTTTCCTTCCTTCCTTTCTTCTTTCCTTTCTTTCTTTCTCTTCCTTCCTTCCTTTCTTTCTCTTCTTTCCTTCCTTCCTTTCTTCTTTCCTTTCTTTCTTTCTCTTCCTTCCTTCCTTTCTTTCTCTTCTTTCCTTCCTTCCTTTCTTCTTTCCTTTCTTTCTTTCTCTTTCTTCCTTCCTTCCTTTCTTCCTTCCTTCCTTCCTTTCTTTCTTTCTGATCAGAGCCTGCAGAATGGGAAAGTAATTCTTTTCCTTCTTTCTTTCTTTTCCTTCCTTCCTTTCTTTCTCTTCCTTCCTTCCTTTCTTCCTTCCTTTCTTTCTTTCTTCCTTCCTTTCTTTCTTTCCTCCCAGCAGAAGTGTTATTTACAAGCTCAGTGTCTCCTTCACCAAGGTACCCGACTTCCACTAGATTAACAAGGGCAAACTCGCTGCTGGCTCAAGGCCACCCAGGAAAAGTCACCTTTGAAGCTGCCCCGCAGCCAGGGCACTCTTGCTACTGTGCCCTTCTCCCAGTTTTTTATAAGTCAAGTGTACCCATCTGGAGTAACCCTTTCAGTTTGATTGAGTGTGGCCATGGCCTCTAGCAAACTGAATCTCCGTGCAGTCACAGCCAGCCTTGATAAATACATCTCCAGAACCGGTGAACTGTATCACAAGATCATTTAACGTGCAACAGACATGAATGGGGGCCTTCACACCCTTCCTGCCAGCAGGCAGCCAATGCCAGGTTATTGATGGCAGGCCTGCTGTGAGCCACCAGAATCCCATCTAAGGGGCTTGGGGCAGAGGAAGATGGAGGACCTAGTTGAGTCCTCAGGGAGTTTTCCATCTAATGGAGGAACTGGGCACATCATGGGGTGGAGCCTGAGACCCAGGCAAGCGTCAAGAAGGGGCCAGAACATGAAGAAACACGAATGAGAAACACCTTGAAACAGCAGCAGCAAAGTCAAATGAATGCAGAGAAAACCAATTACTAGGACCCTGTGAGGGTGAGGTGAGCATTCAGAATTCTGAAGAGACTCTGATAGGGGAGGAAAGAGCCATTTTGATGGGGAAACTCATATGAATGCCTTTGGAGGCCAAGATAGTATATTTCCAACTAGCCAGGTATCCAGCTTTCCTTAACAGATATGGGTCATTCTTTTAGATTTAAGGAAGTCATGAATTAGGTCAGAAGTTCACTAGACCACTTTCTCTACATCGTGTGCCAGCTGAAGGGCCTAGGTCTGGTCTTTATGTTCCTCTGGGCAACCAGTAATGGCTCAGGTGAGACAATGCACAGCACCTTGCCAGACTCAACCAACACTCCTCTAAGCCTCAGTATACATGACACTCCTTCAGACACTAGACTGTTCAGATGAACAACCTGGGTACAACACTCCATCTCCCATCTCGGTGTCTTTGCACAGGCTGTCCCCCATGCCTAGAATGCCCTCTCCTTGCACCTCTACTGCTTAGACTCCCTAGTTTCCTTCAAAGCTCAGCTCAAGCACCACCTCCTACAGGAGACCTTTCCTGATCTTCTCAATTGCTAATGCCCTCCCTACCCCTAAATTACCTTTGCATGTATTTAGAGATGAGCATGCAGTTTCCCTCAGCAGAATGTAAGATTCTGGGAGGCAGGGGCCGTTTCATGTTTTTTGTCTTTGTATCACTGGTCCTACAACAATGGCTAGCACATACTAGGTGTTTAATAAATGCTTATTCCTTGATCCGTGAGTCAGCTGTCTTTGATGAGGATATCAATTAAATTCAATATTCAGTCAACATCAATCCACAGGGGTTATAGAAATGGAAGGGAGCTAGTTCAACACCCTCAATTTTACAGGTGAGGAAAACGAGGCCCAGAGAGGGAAAGGACCAAGATCTAAACCAGGTCTGCTGGCTCCAAAGGCTCTTCCTTCTGCATCAGGCTGCCTCAAACTTTTGTTAGAACCAAAGGGGCTTTGTCAAGTTGGTAGGTGTCTCAGACATCATCCCATCAGATCCCAGTCCCTTCATTTTAGAGAAGAGAAAACTGAGGCCTAGAGAGAAGTGAATTGTCCAAGAAGGATGGGGACTGAGAAAAGGTCATCATATATAGCAGTTAAGGAATCATTAGTAAGCTTGGAGAGAGCAGTTTCCTTCAACTGGTGGCTTTGGAAGTCAGACTGCAAGGAGTTGAGAAGAAAATGAATTGTCATGACTTAGTTGGAAGTGATTGAGGAAAAGGAAAGGAAAGAAAGAGAAAAAGAGAAAGAAAGAAAGAAGAAAAGAAGGAAAGAAAGAGAAAGAGAGAAAGAAAAAGCATCAATAAAACAAAAAAAATATGCAGAAGAAAACAGAAGGAGATTCCAATGGGGTAATTTTGTTACTCCCGTGTTACATTTAATGTACATCTTTAAAAATAAAAACATACTATAGGCAACAAAAGTTGACACTTCCATAACACGCTACTCTTTTTTGTCCACTGTACATTGTAATAATGTATGTTTTGTTGATATTTGTTAAGTTCAGATAAAAAAAGAAAATCTTTTAAAAAAGCGATGTGGAGAAGAGGACGTGAAGGCGAGAAGTTTTTCTTGCAGTTTGCCTAGGAATGAGATCGTGAGCTCCCAGCCTTAGGCCTGGAGGGGACCCTGGAGGTCATCTAGTCCAACCTCTTCATTTCCTAGAAGAGAGAAAGCTGAGGCCTCAAGAGGGGAAGGGCAAGTGCCCAAGGCCACCCAGGTAGTGAGTGATAGAAGTAGGATTTGTACCTATCGCTACCAAAATGGCAGCAGTGATGATCATGAAGTGGTGGCCCAACCGAGAGGTTAGATAGGGGAGGGGGAGGTCACATCCAGCAGAGAGAGAGAAACATGTTAGGCTGGGTCTTGGCATGGCAATGGCAGGTCTGCTGCTATACTTTCAAGGTTCCAAAGCCCTTCCCTACCTACTGGAGGATGCCATTCAATCTTGCCTGGAAGTCCATCAGAGCCATCAAGTTCGAGTGTGTACAGAATAATAGAATCACCTTGCATGGGACCTGAAACAGGTTCTGGGGGATCTGGGAACAGGGGATAACAGCCCACTTGCAAAAGCTACCTTCACACTAGAAAGCTGATTTAAGGCCTGAGCACTGAGGGGTGGTGTGGACAAGAATGGACCACAGGATCCTAGATTGAGAGCTAGGAGGGATCTTAGAGGTCCTCTCTGACCAAGCCTTTCATTTGACCCCAAAAAAGGAGGCACTAAACAGTACAGCCTGAGTCCTCCACATCAGTGCTTTGTCCACTATTCAGTCAGGAAGACTTGGGTTCAAATCCCCTCCTCTGACACTTATTGGCTATGGGATCCTTGACAAGTCCCTTCACCTCTCTGGGCCTCAATTTCCTGATCTGTAAAATGGGCATAATAACAGCACTCACTTTATCAGGCTCTTGTGAGGCTGCATTCAGAGATAGCTAGTAAGTGTCTAAGGTAAGATTTGAACTCATGAAGATGCCTCTTCCTGACTCCAGGTCCAGCATTCTATCCACTGAGCCACCTAGCTGCCCCTAAACAAATATGTACAAACAAGCTATACACAAGATAAATAGGAAATAATTAAAAGAAGAAAGGTGTTAGAATTAAGGGAGATTGGGAAAGGCTTCCTGTAGAAGATGAGATTTTAGTTGAGACTCGAAGGGAACCAGGGAAGTTAGTAGGCAGAGATGAGGAGGAAGAACTTTCCAGACATCAGGGAGTGCCAGAGAAGAATGCTCAGAGCTGAAAAATGTTCAAGGAATAGCAAAGAGGCCAGCATCACTGGATCAAAGAATGTGCGTGGTAATTAATGTGTAAGAAGACTGGAAAAGTAGGAGGGGGTGGGTTATGAAGGGCTTCGAAGGCCAAGCAGAGGATTTTGTGTTTGATCCTGGAGGTGATGGGGAGCCAGTGCAGTTTATCGAGTAAGGGTGTGACCTGGAACATGAGCTTTAGGAAAATCACTTACTGGCTCAATGGAGAATGGATTGGAGAAGGAAGACACTTGGGACAGGCCAACCCACCAACAGGCAAGGTGTGAGGTGATGCAGGCCTGCACTAGATTGGCGGCAGTGTCAGGGAAGAGAAGGGGGAGTAGCTGAGGGATGTTGCAAAGGTGAAATCTATAGGCCTTGGTAGCAGATTGGCTATGGGCAGGGCGGAGAGGAGAGATAGTGAGCAGTCCAGGATGACTCCTATGTTGTGAGCCTCAGAGACTCACATCATCCTGGGAAGATGACGTTGCTCTTTATAGTAATAGGGAAGGTAGGAAGGGAGGGTTTAAGGAGAAAGATAATGCGTTCCATCTTGAACATGTTGAGTTTAAGAAGTGTACCAGACATCCAGTTCAAGATGTCTGAAAGGCAGTTGGAGATGTGAGACTGGAGGTCAGCAGAGAAGTGGGGGCAGGATAGGTAGATTTGAGAATCCTCAGCCTAGAGATGGTCATTCAATCCATGGGAGCTGATGAGATCACCAAGTGAGGTAGTATAGAGGGAGAAGAGATGAGAAGAGGGCCCAGCACATAGTACTGGGGGTCACCTATGGTTAGTGGACATGATCTGGAGGAGGACCCACCAAGGAGGCTAAGAAGGAGTGGTCTGATAGGTAGGAGGAGGTAAGAGAGATTGGTGTCCCAAAAACCTAGAAAGAAGAGAATGTCAAGGAGAGGGGTGATCAGCAGCATCAAAGGCTACATAGAGGTCAAAGGAGAATGAGAACTGAGGAAAGGCCATTGGATTTGGCAACTAAGAGATCACTGATGAGTTTGGAGAGAACAGTTTCCATGGAATGATGAAGTCAGAAACTGGATTGTAAAGGATTAAGAAGAGAGTGAGAGCAGACAAAGTGGAGGTACCTATTGCAGATGGCCTTTTCAAGGAGGGCAGAAGAGATAAAGGAAGATAATTAGCAGAGATGGAAGAACCAAGTTAGCATTTTTTCAGGACGGGGAAGATATGGGCATGTTTGTACACAGTAGGGAAGCAGCCAGTAGGCAAAAAATGATTGGAAATAAGTGATAAAGTGGGGATGACCAAGGGTGTAATCTTCTGGAGGACTCAAAATGCAATGGGATCATTTGAGCAGATAGAGGGGTTAGCCTTGGTAAGGGGTAAGACCACCTCTTCATGTGAGACGGGGTAAAGGAGGAGAGAGGGGCAGAAAACAACTGAATAATAGGAGATGAGGAAGAGGAGAGGAGAGGGAGATCATGGTGAATGTCCTCAATTTTTTTTACAAAATATAAGGCAAGGATCTCAGCTGGGAGGGTGGGAGGAGGGGAAGCAATGGGAAATTGGAAAGAGAGATAAAAAGGTTTGGAAGAGCCATTGGGGAGAATGGGAGGATGAGTTGATAGGGATGTATAGTAAGATTGCCTGGCAGTGGTGAGGGCCCAGCTGAGACTGTATAACATAAATTTGTAGTGGACTCAGAATGATTGTGTGATTTTTCTCCACCTTCTTTCAGCTGCACGTGTATAAGAAGGAAGACAGCAAATGGTAGGATTCAAGGTTGAGGAGTGGCAGGGCATAATTAGTGAAATGATAAGGGGAACAGAGATCCAAGAAAAGAAGACAATATAGAGTTGAATTGAGGTCAAAATGAGGGAAAGAGGAGAGAGTGGCTAGTGTTGGGGAGATGGCCTGGGAGGAAATTGAGAGGTTGAGGGATTAGAGGTCACAGTGTGGACAAAGAAGGTTTACTAAGGGAAGGCAGAGGGAAAGGGGGAAAGCCAATAGATTATGTATGGTCAGATAAAGGGACTTGGGGATTCTTGGACATGGAGGTGATTCATTTGCAGGTGATAGCAAGGGTATGACCATCTTTATATGTGGCTGAGGTGGGGTGGAGCAGTAGCTCATGGGAAGTGAGTAGGCTGAGGAGCTGAGTGGTTAGGGTGTTTGAGGGAAAGTCTGTTGAAGTCCCCTTGTATAAGAGCAACTGTGGGAGAGGAGAGAAAAACTGTGATCCAGGTACCAAACTCATTGAGGAAGGAAGGGGAGTGACCTCAAGGTCAAGAGACAATAGCTACCAGGACTTTAACTGGGTAGTAGAGGTGAACTGCATGAACCTCAAAGGAGGAGAGGTTACTAAGTGATGGGGGTAGACCCTGGAGGTGGCCATGGGGAGCAAGCAGTATTCCAACTCTCCTGCCTCCAGCAGTAAACTGAGGAGAATGAATGAAGGTACAGCCAGTACTCATGGGGATAGCCAGGGAGGCCATGTCGTGGGGAGAGCCGGGTTTCAGTAAGAGCTGGTAGATGGAAGGAGTGGGAGAGGAAAAGAGGCTTCTAGGCTCATCTCAAGTGTCCTGTCTTACAAAAGGCCTTCCTGGATTCCCTTGAGCATTCATGCCCACTCCCCATCCCTCCCCACAACAAACTACTTTGAATTTATTTTGTATTCACTTGTGTGCTATGGGTTGTTCTCCCAGTAGAATGCAGGTTCCTTAGAGGATGAGGGCATTTCATTTGTGCCTTTGTATCTCTGGGACCTCTCTTGGTGCCTAGCATCTAGTCAGTGCTTTAATAAGTGGTGAACAGAATCAAATCCAATTGGATTTTGTGTGAATTGAATGTGGATTTTTTTTATTTCTAGCTGGACAAGACCTTAAAGGTGATCTAACCCAAGTCCTTCATCTTACATATGAGGGGACTGAGGTCCAAGGAGGGCAAGAGACTGTTGAAGCTACTGACCCAAGCCCTACAGGAACTGTCTGTGTTATTTTGCATAAAAGTATTTACTGAATATAAAAGGCCCAAACTTCAGATCTGCAAAATCAAATGAAAGGCACTAATGAGGGCAGCCTAGTGCCAGTGCCTTTCAGGCCAATATTCTCGAGGCACGGCCCATACGGACCATCCAGACGGAGCTGACAATCAGTGGGGCTTGTCGCTGGCTCTCTTGGCGGGAGAACGGAGCCTGCTGCTTCCAGCGGGCAAGAGAGGCAGATGTCCCGAGGCCCCTGCATAACAGGGGGCCGGCCCATACCGCAAGGCCCTTGGATACAATGGCTTCGCAGCCAAAAGAGAGAGGCAGATGCAATTTCTGTCAAGCTCTGTCAACAATGGCCATGTTCAAAGGTTGGCACCTCTTGCACAGCAGGTCCCCAGGCAAGCCTGGCAGAGCTCTCACACTCTCAGACATGGATTGCCTGGGCGAGGGTGTGTTCAAAAAGTGTAACTGATCAAAATCTTACTGTGGACAGTTGGACCCCAAAGACAGGCCCACACAGAGTGCCAAAGTGGGCAGAGACGTGCTTACAAGCCAAAAGGCTGCTCTGAAATTCATTTTGTAAGAGTAGCAACTACCCCTACTCCCAACATGGAGGGTAAGATGGAAAAAATATCCAAGGAACCTCATAACAAGGTGCCTCAGTAGAACACAAGCTCCCTGAGGGCAAGAGACGAGGCTACTTTTATCTCTATCCCCAATGCCCAGCACCAGTGCTTAGCACAGAGTAGACACTGGACATAAGATTGTTGAGTCAGATTGGGGTTGGCCCTGGAATCTGGATGCCCAAAATCAAAGAGGCCTGGGGAAGAATCATCCTGCCATGGGCAGTAACAGCTCCCTTTCCCAGAGCCCCCTAGTTCCCTATGGAGGGCCACAGCCCAGGAATCCAGAGGCTGGCTTCCTTGTGGATGCTTGAGCTCCTGCTGGGGAATGGCCTCTGACCTTGGGCCACTCATAGGGGACCATAGAAGCTTGGGGGAGAGACTCAGAGGTCAGCTAGAAAAAAAAAAGCAAGAAACCAAGATGGCCCCAACTCTCAAAAGATTTACATTCTCATGGGGGAATACAACACAGAAAGGGGAGATGACAGCAGGGGAAGGAGAGAGGGCAGCAGGCACAGTGGACAGAACGCTGCATCCCTGCCGCTCCCTTGCTGTGTGAGCACAAGCAAATCCCTGAGCCTCAGGCGAGGTTTTAAGACTATGAGATGAATGGCATCTGCCCGGGGAGAGAATTCAGCCCTGCCATCCTCGGACCTGCCACAGTTCACTATAACACACTGTCTCCGTCTCTCTCCATGCAGAGGGGGTGGCTTCCCCCTTGCCCCAATCACCCATTAGTATGATCACGACTGGACTGCACGACCAACCTTGGCCCCAGAGGATAAATGAGGAAATGCACCTCACTCCTTCCCTTGGAGAAGTGGGCCGCCATGGGGGTGGAATACTGCATACCCTGTCAGTTCCCGCTGATGTATTCCTTGTTTCGTCTAACTGGTTTTCCCACTTTGTTTCAAGGGAAGGCTCACAGAGGGTAGGAGGGCATCAATAAAACTTGCAAATAAATAAAATAGTTTAAGAAGGGCCTGTCTTGGCACCAATCTACCACAAGAAATGGGTCTTGCAATTCCCTCCAGCCTAGGAGAGGCAGAGAATGCTCTGGGGATGGAAACTGTATAGCCCAACCCACCCCCCACCCCCCAGACAGTGAAAATGATTTGCCTAAGGTCCCACAGCCTAGGAGGGTTAGTACTCTGGCCTCCTACCCGGCAGCCTGGCATTTAAGAGCCTGGGCTGGAGGCCTTCCTTCTGTTAGAAAGGCTCTGGCTCCCACTGAACGAGGTAAGGCACAGTCAGCTGCACAACCCTGTGAGATGGCTGGGAACTTGGGGCAGGCATCTTTATCGAGGCAAAGTTCTCAGAGAACCTAAAGGGGTGGGGGGAGGGAGAGAGTCAGAAATAACCCCTTTCCCCTTTCTCTCAACCACAAACTGCACTTAGTAACTAGAAGATATAAAGGCCCCTCAAATGTTCTTAAAAATAAATGGCCCATGCTATTAGAGAAATAATTCAGTCTCCCCATCGGCTTCATTAATGGACCCTCTAAGCACCTTTTTCTCCCAAATCTTTCTGGGTACCTAATGCCCGCTCTAAATCAGCAGCTCTCTAACGACCCCACCAATGCCAACTGCAGCCCTCCCTCTCTGCTGAGAGCAGCTGCAAAGTACATACAGACTGCTGCCTACTCCCTGCCATTTTCACACTCCCTAGTACTTAACGAACAAACTCCACAGAGGCTAATCATCAGGTCTAATTACAGGGAGGGGGAAAAAGCACTAAAAAGTTAATAAAAGAAAACAATTACCAGGCCAAAGAGGTCGGGCCATGCCTCCCTGCGTCAATCTGCTCCCTCAGAAGTGCCCATGTGACAAGCCTGGCCTTGCTGCTGCCCTCCCCCCCACCTACAAACCTAATGGCACGAGTGAGGGCCGCTTTCCCAAGCCAGCCCACCAAAAACCCCATCGGCCTCAACTCCACAAACACTTATTAGGCCTCTAGATTTAGAGCAGAAGAGGCCAGCACGTCCAACCCCACATTTGACAGATAAGAAAATTGAGGCTGAAAGACGTTAAGTGGCTTGCTCCGGGTCACAACTAGTAAGTGTCAGAGGCAGGCTTGGGGCTCAGGCTTTCCTGACCCCACATATGGAGCAGGCACTGTGCTGACCACTGGGGAGACAAAGAAACCCCATTTTGGCTAGGAAAAATAGTTCCCCCCAATAGTCCCTGTCCTCAGGGAGTTTCCATTCTCCTTGGGGGTGGGAGAGAGGGACACCACATGTGTTCACTATGTACAAAGTAGAAGGGCGCCTCATTGTCTTGCTTCTGGAAAGAAAGCTGGAAAAGAGGTCACTTGTGGGAATATCTGCTGGGCCCCTAGAAGTTTTCTTCTCTTTTTCACTCAAATAACCAAAGGGAGGGTTTGCTATGAGCAGCTGGAGACTCTGAAGTGGTTGGTTCAATCAACAAGTATTTGTTATGCACCAGGCACCAGAGATAGAAAGAAAGCCAAAGCAGTCCCAGTCCCCTTTGACTTGGCCAGGAATCTCATTCTCCCCAAGGCAGCACCTTCAGCTATCATTCCAACTGGATTCCCTCTTTAGATGTCCCCAGGGATAAGAGAGGTGGGTAAGCCACTCCAGGAATGGAGAAACCTTTCCGAAAGCGGCTGCCACGTTCCACCGGAATGGACCTTCTTTGGAATGAGGGGTCTCCTGAAGCATAAGGAAGGGCCCATGGAAAGGGGGCTGAACTTGGGGGTGGGAGGTGGGGGGAGGCTCGGATCCAGGCCCCGACACTGGGAGTCAACCACAATTCCTTCCTCTTCCTCACTTCACCTAATCAGTTGACAAATCCTGTCATTTCTACCTTCACAACCTCTCCCTCATCCATCCCCTTCCTTTTCTCCACTTCTCCGCCACACTATAGCAAGAGACTCCCAATCGGTCTCCCTGCCTCAGTCTCTCTCTCTCTCCAATCTTCGTCCTGCACACAGCTACTGAATTGATATTCCTAAAGCACGGGTCACTCCCCTGCTCAAAAAGCTCCAGTGGCTCCCTATTGCCTCTGTTTGACATTTAAATCCCCACACAACCTGGATCTTGTCTATTTTTCTGGATTTATTGAACAGTACTCTCCCCCATGCATTTTTTTTTTCCTAGCCAAAACGGGACTACTTGCTGCACAGTGGACCTAAAGTTACAAAGACCTGAGTTCTAATCTAGTCTCAGACACTTACTAGCAGCCTGACTCTGGGCAAGTCACTTAACCTCTGTCTGCCTCAGTTTCCTCAACTGTAAAATGGAGGTAATAATAGCAAACACCTCTCAGGGTTTTTATAAGGATCAAATGAGATAATATGTATAAAGTGCTTAACCCAGTACCTGGCACATATCAAGTAATTAATAAATGCTTGCTGAATTTAAAAAATTGGCGGAGGAGGAGGAAGGGGAGGAATAAGGTTAAAGAGGATATGTGAGTACATGTTAAAAAAAAAAAAAAGATCACCTAAGATGGCAATAATGGAATTGTCAATAGGAGGAGAGGAGAAGGAGTTTCTTGAGAGACAGGAAGAAAGGAGGTGCTAAGGATGAGATGTTGGGTCAGACAGTTCCACACACTAGATCACGTCAGGAGAGCTCCCTGCTTTCCACAATTGAGGCAGAGTGTGAGTAAGGGCACCCTGGAGTTAGGTTGGGAGGGAGGAGGAAATGCCCAAACATCCATTTATAGGCATGGACCACAGCATCTTAGATTTAGAGGGAGAAAGGACATCTAGTGCAATCCTCTTATTTTACAGAAGAGGAGACTGAGGTCTAGGAAGAGATTTGCCCAACACTAGCAGGTCAGGGTGAGCTAAAACATCTCCCTCTGTGTAGAAGTGAACAAAGGCACTTGGAGATATTGAAGCCATGAGGCTGAGGACAATCACTGTGTATTCTCTAAATTTCCCAGGGTTCCTGGCATATTAATGGGGATGCCTCATCCATTGCACTTACATACTGGCTGTGACAGAGGTCACTTCTGTTTCCTCAGCAAACAGCTGAGAGTTGGAGTCACTGCTGTTCAAGGAGTACAAATCCCTTAAATTACAATAATTCCAATTGAGGGGCAGCATGGCATATTGAACTGGGAATGAGGAAGATGGGCTCAAATTCTCCTTCCCCACTTCCTACCTGTGTGACCCACCAGTTTCCTCTGTCTGTAAAATAAGAGAGATTAACTAAATGGTCTTCAAGGCCCCTTCTAGCTCAAGACTGATGATCATATGACTCTGGGCAAATGATTTCACTGTTCTTAGCCTCAGTTTCTTCATCTGTAAAATGGGTATAATAAATGAGCTCATGTAAGTAAAGAGCTTCACAAACATAAAAGTGCTACATAAATGCCAACTATTATTACATGTTTGGCCCTCATAACATTTCAAAGCTAATTTGTTTGATCCTCACAACAATCCTATCCAGAGGCAGCATGGTATAAGCAGGGGAAACACCATCTTGGAAGTCAGAGAACATGGATTCAAAGTTTGTCTCTGACACTGCCTATGGGAGTTCGGGCATGCCCCTTCCCCTCTTTGTGCCTCAGTTTCTTCATCTTCAACTGGACTAGATGCCATCTAGTCCTCGATAGCTCCAGATCATATGACCCTCTGAAAAACCTGTGGCACAGAAGGGAGGGAGAGAGCTTAGCCTTATTCCGTTTGTCCTCAGAGAGCAAAGCCGGGAGCCCCCTAACCACTGGAGGCTGTACTTGGAGAAGGTGGACTCCCCATTACTGGAGAGCTGCAAATAGAGGCTACATAGCTACTTGCTGAGTATAGCATGGGGGGGGGGGGATTCTGGCTTAGGTACAAGTTGGACTACTTGCTATCTGAGGACCCTCTGAAATTCTGGGCCTCCTCCAAATAAGGAAACTGAGGCACAGAGAAATGAAATGGCCACTCTCTGTTCAACAACTGAGAAGCCAGAGCTCAGGTTGCTTAGCCCTAGGCCTTTTCCACTACCAGATGTGACAACTTCCAACTGCCTCTTAGACTGATGGGAGCTATCTGAGTCTCAGATGCTCAGAACACTCTCGGGAGCAGCTCCTTCCCCCCCAGGCTATCAGCTACACATGCTTTGTCTGGAGCTCACTTCTTGAACCAATTATTCACCCCAATTAAAGACCCGCTTGCTAGAAGTCCCAGCGGCAGCAGAAGCAGCAGTAGCAGCAGCAGCAGCGCTGGCCGCTGGAGGGTGCCCTTCCCCTACAATTCCATTGGCCATTGGCCTCCATCTGCTTTCCTCATTGTTGCTGCCCTTGGACCAACAGGGGTGGGGGGTGGGGGGAGGCTTGTTGAGCACGTTCCTAGAAGAGCTGACGCAGGAGATCTCGAAGCCCTCGGAGAGCTGGCAAGAAGACTCTGGCCCTCTCCTACCCCCAACTCCAAGAGTGGTGGCCCCAGCCAGAGACTGGGAGGGACACAGTGTCCAGATCTCCCCCCACCCTCCATTTCAGCATATGTTCCTATACACAATCACACTCCCCAAGCTGTCAAAAGCTGGACACACACAAGCACACACACATCCCCAAATCCCCCATACCAATCTGAACTCTGCACCAGCCATCTGCTCCTTCCTCTGCCTCGCCTTGCTGGGCTGCAAATGAAAATGGAAGAAACTGCCAATTGCTACAGATCTGGTTGGAAAGCTAATAAGGGTGGCTTGCTCAGGAAAGCAGGAGAAACTTCAGCAGCCCCCTGTCTGTGTGCCGGGGCCTCCTGGTCTGAGGGGATGGCTGAAAGGCTGCAGAGGGGAAGCCCTTACCCAGGGGTGATGGCAAAGCTCCCTCTGCCAAGGCCGTGAAGGAGCCCAGATGGACTGAACCCCGGGAGAGGCCTGCGCACAAACAGATTTTGGAGTGGGCCATTTGCTGGATCGGCAGGTTGTGTTTTTATTTCCCCATAACAGGAAATGCAGAGTGGTCTGTTTGATTAGAAAATATGTTTGTAGCCTGAACGCTGTGTCAGGGGTGTGCAAAAGGCAGTTTTCCCCAAATAGATACTTCTTTGACATTCCTAGACCTCCAGAAATAATGCCTGAATGGAGTGCTTGGGCCGAAACGTCACCTGGGGCACACATGCCCCATGCAGGAAGGCCACTGCGGACCCACACCATTCCCACACCATTCCCATGGCCACACTCCTTCTTTCCCAAATTCCAGTGATGATGCGTCGGGAGCAAAGGGCAGCCCCCAAGGGAAGAAGGTCACTGCCAGAGCTGTGACGGGAACTGGGCCATCTTTGTGGAAAGAGCTTCCTCACTCTCAGTCCCACGAATTCTGCAGAATGGGCCTTTCAATACAGTGAGCATTTATTAAGTAAGTAGGTAGCACATCCCAGATCCTCCATGAGGAGCTGCGGAGCCAGACAAAAGGGAAAACCCTGCCTGTGCTCCGGAAGCTTACATTTGGGTGAGAAGATCAACACTGAAACAGAAATAAATACAGTAACAGGAGAGGAGGGAGAAAGTATCAACAACGAACAACTCGGTGGGGGATGGATCAAGAAAGACTTGATGATCCCCTAGATGAGCCTCTAAGGAAGCTGGGGGTGGGATGGGAAATACCAAGGTTGACTATGAATAAAATGGGCCAGTTTGACCTGCCTGTAGACGGCGTGAAGAAGACTGAAGCGAGAGAAGTCTGGAAGGGCAGGTGCTTGGGAAAACTGCCTCGGTGGCGCCCCAGCCTCCCCTTTCAGGGCCCTAGCTCCTCCTCCAGTCCCTACTGCCTTACTGTTCTCTCTCTTTCAACACAATCTGGGGTTCTGGCCAAAACAGAAACGATTAATTTGCATTCACTCTGAGTCATCCAGAACGGGCCAGAACGAAGGACAAACCACTTTTGCCACGCCCGTTACGACGTGACCTCCGAAAAGGAAGTCATATGGACCTCTCCTGAACACTCTGACAGTGGAATGCAGAGCTCTACTCAAGAAAGGGATTTTAAACCTGTGTCTTCAGGGGAGGGAACATCCGGAAGGTGGGACAGCCTCCCGGGCATCCCCAACAGCACAACTGACTTCCTGCTCTCAGGCCCCAAAGGCTTGTACTCATCCTTCCAGCCTAGAAGCACAGGGGCCCTGCCAAGGCTTCCGGGACCACACCAGCCTCTGTTTCCCTCTGTTTAGGGCTCTGTAATGGGTCCTAGGTCTTAAAGAATGGGCATTCAAGTTGGCAAAGTGTTTTCTATACATGATCTTCCCTTTTACAGATGAGAAGACTAACACTCAAACAGACAAAGGACACAATAGACAGGCCAAAAGTATCTGGGGCAGGATTAGAATCCAAAAAGAGTCAACATGATATGGTAGAGAATCAGAGGTCTTGGGTTCAAATCTTATATCTGCTCCTTACTAGCTGTGTGACCTTGGGCAAGTCACTTAACTTTTCTGTGTCTGATCTCTAAAATGAGGACCTCTGAGGTCTAGACCTAGATCCTATGATGTCCTTCTTTCTTCTTCTTCTTCTTCTTCTTCTTCTTTTCTAATGTAATTAGCAATGAATTGACACATGCCTAATTCTGAGGTCTTCTGGACTCTTGAGTCCAGCACTCTGACCACTAGGCCATGCCTCTTCTCTGGAAAATTGCAGTCACCCACCCTCACCATACTCAGCACCGAGCTGTTACAGCTGGTAAAGCGTTGGCCATGACCTACGCTTAACTTTTGCCAACAACTGTCCTTCTTGTAAAAAAAAAATCCAACTGGACAAAAAAATTCCCAGGCAGAGACCAATAAAAACTGATTGCTTGGCAAAGCACTTCTTTAACTGGAGGCTTAAAAAAAGGAAAACCCAAGGCAAGGTAAACTCATTATTCAGTAAAGGTGAACAGCAGACCTCAGGAAAGGCTCCACTGTGGCTGCAGGGCCCCATTTGTCTGGTCCGCTTGACCCATAAGGAGTATTCCACCCCACCCCACCCCCACCTCCCACACAGGAAAGAAAGTGCTCATGGTCATGCTTCTTTCCTGGGGCCTCAAGCCCTTCCAGACATACCACACCCTTGCACTATGTGGGCCAAGAAGAGTTAAATTGATATTCCTGCCCATCCCGTGAGGGTCTATCTGATCCTGCCAAGTTTTTCCAGTGGAAAATTTCAGATGTCTCTATTTCAACCCCAATGATGAGGCAGGCAGGCAGGCCAGTCAGCCGGCCGGCTGACTGGCCTGCCTTCCTATCCCCGCTCGTTTATTTCTCCCTGAAATATCGAGGGTCTCCATGGTGGGGAGAGGCTGCTGGTCCATGGACTACTTCCATTTGCGCCCCTGTATTTCTCATACCCTTTGGGCCTCTTTGCCTCTGCTTGCTACAAAGCACCTTTTTTCCCTCAACCTCTCACTCCTCCAATGCCCCTTTCTCCTGTTGCTACAAACTTCTTAAGAAGCTTCCCGGTCCCTCTGTCTACACAGATCCTATTCGTGCCTCCATCTTTCCTGTGACAGGAACATAGGATCACAAAACTAGAGCTGAAAAGGGCCCAACCCATTCATTTTACAGATAAGAAAACTGAGGTCCTGAGAGGTCACTCACCCAAGGTCACATAGGTAGTATGTATTATGCTGACCACTCCTCTATGCTCATTCCTATACTGCTGCTGATAATAACAGATGAAGAGAAACTCAAAAGCCCTAAGCCATTAGGGTAAAGACTCATTTATCAACAAAAACTGTTGGGAAAATAGGAAGGCAGTCTGACGGAAATCAGGCATAGACCGGAGTCCCCCACCATATACTAAGACAAGCTCCTAATGGGTACATAACTTAGGCATAAAACATCACATAATAAACAAATCAGAGGAGCAAAAAAGAAAATGCTTTCTGCTACTATGAATAAGGAAAGAGTTCATGATCAAACAAGGGACAGAAAGGATCACAGAAGATAAAATGAATAATTTTAACTGCATAAAATTAAAAAGCTTTTGCACAAGCTAAACCAATGCAGTTAAAACTAGAAAGGAAACTGTTAACTGGGGGAAAATCTTTGCAGTAAATTTCTTTGATAAAGATCCTACACCCAAGAGGAATAAAGAACCAATTCAGATGTATGAATGACAGCTATTTCCTAAGAGATAAATGGTCAAAAGATATGAATAGACAATTTTGAAAGGAAGAAATCCAAGTTATCAACAACCACATGGAAAAAAAATGATCCAAATCACTAAAATTTAAGGAAATTCAAATGGAAACAACTCTGAGGTTCCACCTTATGCCTTTTCACAATGATGACAAAAAAGGAAAATGACAGTTGTTGGAGATAACTGTTTCCCTATGGAAAAACAGTGCACATTAATGCACTGTTGGCAAAGTTATCAATTGATCTAGCTATTCCAGAAAACAGTTAGGAACTATGCCCCAAACATCACTAAACTGGCCATACCCTGTGGCCTAACTATCCCACTACCAACCCTAAACCCCAAAGAGACCAAAGAAAGAAGAAAAGGCTCTCCTTCTGTCCTTTTCTCTCTCCCTCTCTCTCTCTCTCTCCCTCCCTCTCTCTCTCTCTCTCTCTCTCTCTCTCTCTCTCCCTCTCTCTCTCTCTCTCTACACACACACATACATACACACACACACACACACACACACACACAAAATCAACTCCTTTTGTTATAGCAAAGAACTGGAAACTAAGAGGGGTATCCATCACCTGGGGAATGGTTGAACAAATGATGATGTATGAATGTGATAGAATACTATTATGCCTTAATAAATGACAAAAGGGATGGTTTCAGAGAAACCTGGAAGACTTACCTGAACTAATGCAGAATGAAGTGAGAAGAACCAGGAAAACAAGTTCTATAATAACAACAATATAAATACAAACAACCTTCAGTTTTAAGAATTTTAATCAATGAAATAACTGACCAAGATTCCAGAAAACCAATGATGAACCTTCTGACAGTGAGGAAATGAACTCAAGGCAAAGAATGGCTTAAATTTGAAGACATGGTCAATGTGGGGATTTCTTTAGCTTGATTGTGCCTATTTGTTATAAGAGTTTTGTTTTTCTTTGTTTTTTGTTTTTGTTTTTGGGGGTGGGAGGAGGAGGTAGGCTAAGGGATAGGACAGCTGCTCCCCAAAAACAATTAAATGAAAGAGGGTCATTGAAGCATTTTTAAATGCACAGAAGAGAACAAAAGGAAAGCCAGAAAGATTTACAGACAAGCCAGACAGCTTTAAAGTTATGTGTTGAATTTATTATATATTTTAAAAGAAAAGCAAGCCGTACATAATAGATCTGCACCATTTTATGTACATTCTTTTTTTTCTGTTCTACTACATGTATGAAAATGATCATTTAATGTTTGTTATTTGAGAATAAACAATAAAATTCTAAAAATAATAAAATAAAAGATGAGAAGAGGATAATAATTATAATAGATAACAATACCAATGTCTCAAAATTATTTTGAAAAGGAGATGGGTGTGCTTAGACTATCATTTTGAAAAACCATGGGTTTGAAGGATTTACAACTAGTAAATCAATTATGCCACTGATTCCAAAAAAAAAAAAACACCATTTGATAGAACTGTCACAAACACCTCTTTCTCCCACAATATTTGGCAGAAAATGTAAGCATTTTAGGACCCACACACAACAGCAATGGCAGCTGTTGCCCTAGTAAGAACCTCAGGAGCCAAAGTGTACGAAGGAATGCCTGCTAAAGACAGAAGTCAACAGCTATGATGGCAGAAGTGACTTGCGGGAGATATTGAAGATCTGTGTGAAGTCACTAGAAAATTCCATTACTATCTAGCTTGTATGTACAGTAGAAAGCTTCAATGCCATATTGTTAAATTAAAGTCAACAAAAAATTAACATGTGCAATAGAATCTAGAGGAGAAAAACCTATTGGAAATGCCACATTCTTTTAATTAGCTATTGAAAGCTAAAAACAAAGGTTAACGTGATACAAAGGTTCAACACAGCATAAAGAACCAAATAAACAATTTAACATCAATAAAAACCTAAATCTAGACTCTTGAGAAAGAAAGAAATTAAAGGTGAGAGGAACTACAAAGAAGGAGGATATGAGGAGATTGGTACTCCTAGTCTAGATGGCCATAAAAAGTCCAACATGACAAAATGGAGTTGGATCAAAGAACAGACAGAAAGCATGTATGACAGCAATATGATCACCCACAGAACCATCAGTTCTGTCAAAGGAGGCGACTTAAAGTTGAGTTTCTCTGAGAAACTGGAAAGTGGGAAGGCTGAATGGGAGCCATCATTGTGATGTCATGTGCTTCCCCAATGTGTAAGAATTACTCAAAAAGCACGTTCCCAACTTTCTGTCAGACATGAGTCTGATCCCCCTTCCCTAACATAGTCCATTGCATATTTATTATTACCAAAAGATGAGAATACCAGTGACCCCTCCAAACATAGACCAAGGACGTGTTTACATGCTTTACACAACCCATTCACAGATTGCATCACTGAAGAAATACCTAAACACACACACACACACACACACACACACACACACACACACACACCCCCATGAGTTGAGCAAGGAACAAAAAGGGTATGTGCCAAAAGATCCAGAGATGTAAAGAATAATTTATTATTGATTCGGTAATCACCAAACTGTCCCAAATTACTGTGATCTCTATACTGTCTTTATGATCACAAAGCCTTTGACTCAGTTCCACACTCATGGTTTATTCATGTATTGTAAATCTATCAAATAGACCCAAGTCTTATAAGAAAGCTAGAATAAGTAACACCAACATGGAAAGCTGTTCTCTATTCAAGACACATCACCAACACAATAACGTCAAAGACAATTGATCTAAAACGTGACATTTTTCAGGGACACAGTTTAAGGTCTTTATTGTTCTGCCTAGCCTTAAACCTATTACTATCTCACCTAAGTAGAACTTAGTATGGCTTCCTGCTTAAAGACGGAATCACATCAAAACAGCTCACCAATCACTTGGTGTAGATGGGAGGCATCAGGTGAAATGGCTCCCCTACTAAAATATACACACATTAAATAGTTTTTCCTTCTCCCGGAATCTTTTCCCAATGATATCAAAATGACACCCAGGCTTGATAAACACAAAATTACTAATATACTCTGAGGAAAAATAGACACTGCAGACTTTGAGCATGAATCAGAAGGTCAAATTGAGCCAATGGATGAAGGTGATACTTAACAAATATTTTGATCTCCTCCAGGCAAGATACATTGAGCAGAAAGCTATCATGGAGAAACTTTGTATGGTGAAAAAACATACTGGCATCCTGAAATGAAATCTCAATGAGAACAGTATGTTTAAATCAATGAACACCTATACAATACCAATCTTAACATACTCTTGAATCTATGAGATGGACCATGACCTTATTAGGAAAGTACACTAACAAAAACCCATACAATATTAATGAAATACAGGGCCCATTACCCTAGGGCAGTTATAAAATATTAACTCTTCCTAATCAAACAGGAGAAAGTAGATTGATAGATGTTCTCAGAGCTCTTGACAAACCAGTTAAAACCTTACTGAATTACTTTGGGAATAAGTAGACATCATTTCACCAATCAATAGTAAAGACTGACAACACGTATGTGTCAATGGATTCATGAAATGTAATTAAATGTGGTTTATCTCCAGAAGGAGCCTATGAAACAACTGAGATATAAGACAGGGACAGTCACCTGGATTAAACCAGTGACATGCTGACAAAAATGTATCCAACAAATGACTGAGTGATGACTTTTTAAAAATAGAAATGGAGCCATTTGTATTGGCAATTCAAGACCAGATTGTCACCATAAGAAATTGTACATGGTTTATCTTTAAGAAGCCCAGATTTAGTGATCAACAATTATTTGAAAAAATTATAGAAATCCATGCAACTCTTCACTGCAGACTACAAAAATTTACCAAACACCTAGTTAAACACTGATCGACTTGATGACTAGAATTAAACATCTGAAACTCACTATCTTTCATAAAATAGCACATGGCCAATCCCAATACTATAAATACAGACATCAAAATATTTGAGAATTTGACACATAACTGTACTTGAAATGGATCAGTATCATAAACAGAATGGTTGTTCCCAATTACCCAGACATACCATGGATTCATGGAAATTTTGGAAGAATGACTTTTAATAGATGTTTCCATATCAAATAATCCTCATTTCCAAGCTGTATGGATTGAATAGCTTTCAAAATATAGAGACTCGCTACTTCTAGTGAACACCAAATGGCAGGTGACGCCAGAGCTGCAGGAGAAGTGGGAGGCCCCGGGGGACCCCAGAGTTGGAGGCCGAGGTGGCTTTTGAGGTGGCTTCAGCAGTGGGGGTCGTGGTTGAGGCCATGGCCATGGTTGTGGGGCCCAGGGAGGAAAGGCCAAAGACAAGGAGTGGGTTCCTGTCACTAAGCTGGGCCGGCTAGTCAAGGACATGAAGATCAAGTCTTTGGAAGAGATCTATCTTTTCTCTCTTCCTATCAAGGAGTCTGAGATCATAGATTTCTTCCTGGGAATCTTCATTGAAAGATGAGGTTCTGAAGATCAAACTAGAGCTGGGCAACATACCAGGTTCAAGGTTTTTGTGGCCATCAATGACTACAATGGCCATGTTGGCCTCGGTGTCAAGTGCTCCAAGGAAGTGGCCACAGCTATTAGCGGTGCTATCATTCTGGCCAAGTTGTCCATCGTTCCTGTGAGACGTGGTTACTAGGGGAACAAGATTGGTAAGCCTCACACAGTGCCCTGCAAGGTCACTGGGAGATGTGGATCGGTTCTGGTGCACCTGATCCCTGCCACTAGAGAGACTGGCATCATCTCAGCTCTTGTGCCTAAGAAGCTCCTGATGATGGCTGGAATTGATGACTGCTTCACATCTGCAAGAGGCTGTACTGCCACTCTGAGCAACTTTGCTAAAGCTACCTTTGATGTCATCTCCAAAACATACAGCTAACTAACCCCAGACCTGTGGAAGGAGACTGTGTTCACTAAGTCTCCCTATCAGGAATTCACCGACCATCTTGTGAAGACTCACACTCAGGTGTCTGTCCAGAGGACCCAAGCAGCTGCTGCAGCAACCACATAGATTTTTTTTATAAACAAATAAATTGAACGATGCCTGCTTAAAAAAAATAGAGAGACTCAGCAGATGAACTCAAAATCACATGGGAGCAGAATAAGATCTGCATTTCCCTATTGTCCTGTCTGCTACTGGAGTCATCCTGAAGGTGCCCACAGTGAGTCTACAGAAGATGAGCTTACATCCCAATTATATTCAATCCAAAAAAAATCAGTTGTTTTAGTTTCATGCACAAGAGTCCACGTAGTATTAAATATAAGAGAATAATAGCAGGCTAATGACTTGTCCCAAGACTGTTTCTATCTGAACTTCATGGAAAAAGAAGAGAAGAATAAGATAACACCAACAACAACATTTATATAATGCCTTAAGGTGTGCCAAGTGCTTTACATCCACTACCTAATTTGAGCTTCATAACAATCCTTTGAGGCATTCATTTATTCAATAAATATTTATTAAGTACCTACTATGTTCCAGGCACTGTGCTAAGTACTGGAGCAAGTACTATGGTATTATTAGCCCCATTTTAGAGACCAGGAAACTAAGCATCAAAGAACCATAGTTGCACAGCTAGTAATTATCAAATTAGTAATTATCAGGATTTGAACCCAGGTGTTCCTCTCTCTACTATGCCATACTGCCTCTCACAATATCACTCCTCCATGCCTGCCTTCTCTTTGTCTACTGCATTTAGCAGTAGGCTTTGGAGAACAATAGAAATCCAGTGAGGAAAGAGGTATGTTTTAGAAATGAGGTGGGATCATGATTGTGAATAGCTACTTCTTTGTAGATGAACCAAAGGGCTTGCTGTAACAAGAGTAAGGCCATGGGAGCGGTACCCCAGGGTGAGATTTTTAGAGTGTGCAGACACCAAGCTTTCTCCACCTACCCTCAAGCCCTATCTCAGGGCATGCTTCTTCCCCAGGTCCAGAGTGACTGCCCAGTTCTTCAGCACCATAGAAACAACATAGTATTTCCATATTCCAGGGCTCAATCTCTCTCTCTCTCTCTCTCTCTCTCTCACACACACACACACACACACACACACACACACACACACACACACACTTTATTCAGGGCCTGGCCTAGGGTTCTCCAGAGAAGACCAGTGTTGACATGTTTCCAGAAACATGGTGAGAAGTAACGCTAAACATTTGTCAAGCCCACGCTATGCCCATGCCATCTGTTCTCCTGAACAAGGGAAGATCTGCCCAGCTCAGGGATAGCGCATGCATTTTCTAGGGCCCTTGCTTTTCCTGGTCATTGCTTAGCAGAAACACAGAGGAGGCTTTCCAGATCAACCCCCCACTATATTTTCCAAAAGCCATTTCCTGAAGGAAGGCTGATACTCTTCCTTCAGGCTTGTCAATCATTATTCTTCAACAGAGACCAGAGGGGTGCCAAGATGGTGGAGAAAAGGAAGCAACTTGCCTAAGCTCTCCCCAAAACCCCTCTAAACACCTTTAAATAATGCCATAAAACAATTCCTGGAGCAGCAGAACCCACAAAAGGATGGGGTGAAATAATTTTCCAACCAAAGACCACTTAGAAGGTCAGCAGGAAAGGTCTGTTGCACCTGGGTGAGAGAGGAGCACAGTCTAACACAAGCCATGCCAGTGCAGATTAGGCCCCACCAACTAAGGAGCCCACCTTAGAGTGACTGAATCAGCAGTGGCAGCGGCTGCTTCCGGAGCTCTCAGCCCACAGATGGTAAGGAAGTCGAACAACTGGCCAGAAGGAGATTACAGGGGTCCCTTTGTAGCACCGAGGCAGGACTCTGTTGCTTCGCTCATACTCTGATCCAGGTCCCAGTCCTGGGTGGCAGTCCCAGGATGAGGAGGAGCACTAGAACACCAGAGCTTGCAGCCACAGTGGAGCAAGGGACCCTCATCATAGTTCCAGGGTAGAAAAGAGAACTTATGGTCTCTCACAGACCAGAGCACAGGCCAGGAGAGGAGTAAACACAGTTCTTAGATAATACCAACTTGGAAGAACTGAAAACTTACAGGTCCCTAGAAATATCTCTGAAAACAGCTGCACAAACCCCTGAAACTTGGGACAGTGCGCCCTCCACTCTGGAAGCAGAACCCTACTTTAACAAAAAGTTAAAAGTCCAGAAATAGGCTAGGGAAACGGGCAAACAACAGAAAAAAATTTTGACCATAGAAAGTTACTATGTGACAAGGAAGATCAAAACACACACTCAGAAGAAGACAACAAAGTCAAAGCTCCTGCATCCAAAGCCTCCAAGAAAAATATGAATTGGTCTTAGGCCATAGCAGAGCTCAAAAAGGATGCTGAAAATCAAGTAAAAGAGGCAGAGCAAAAATTGGGAAGAGGAATGAGAGTGATGTAAGAAAATCATGAAAAATGAGTCAACAGCTTGATAAAGGAGACGCAAAAAATACTGAAGAAAATAACACTCTAAAAACCAGAATAGGCCAAATGGTAAAAGCGATCCAAAAAGCCAATGATGAGAAGAAGAAGGGAAAGAAAGAGAAAGAGAAATGGTAGAGAGGAGAGAGGAAAAGAGAGGAAGGTAGGGAGAAAGCTTAAGCTAGGGCCCTCCTCTTTTTTCTTTTGATTAAGCAGAAACCAGACTTAACATGTCACGAGCTAGACTGTTGAACCCTCTCCAAACCACAATTAGAGAGGTGTGCACAGTTGAAGAGGAAGCTATTTTGGATCCGCCACCTTTTGCACCTCAAGAATGGTGCTGGGTCTTCTTACTGGAGTGAAAGCTGCCCACGTCAGCCTAGAAATAGCTCAGGGACAACAGTCACATCTCCTGCATCAGCCTGGGAACTCTCTGAAGGTGGTCACAGGAGGTCTCCCCCACCCTTGGAAAATCAGTGCCCCCTGAGCATCTGGACCATATCTCTTCCAGGGGCTGAAAGCCTAACAACGACAACTCCTTCTAGAGAATCAGGCCACTGAGTATCTCAGAGTCATTGCTTTAGAAAGAGAAAGAATTTAGAGGTCATCGGGTCTACCTTCTTCATTTTGCTCATTGTAAGATCCTAATCCTTATAGGTGGAAGGAGCCAAATGAGGAAACAGGTCCAGAGAGGTTGACTTGCCCAAGGTCACATAGTTAACATTAAGTTGCAGAGCTGAGATTTGAACACATTGGATTTGATGCCACCCTAGCTGCTGGACCACACTGCCTCTTTGTGATTTTCTTGTATGGCTACATTGGGAGAAGTCCTTTGGAGGGAGGGCAGGGATTAATTTATTTCATTTCTCAACAGAAAAAAGAAACCTTTCCAATTCAGCTCAATTCATGTGAATTTGTTTAGTGTATACTATATGTCATGAGCTATGCTGGGTACTGGGGATATCAAAACAGAAAGAGAATAACCCCTGCCTTCAAGGAGTTTACAGTCTGTAGGGGAAACAATATGTACACATATAAGTAAACGTAAAATTTGTAGAAAGTATGAAGTCATTGGGATGGTTGGATTATGTCACTTTCCTGCCTACAAAGATGGGAAGTCCATCCAGCCGCCCATCCATTCATCCATCCACCCACCCATCACCCCAGATGGTATCATTCCTGGGGGCTCAAGTAGGCCCTGAGTTCCGAGCTCAGGCTTTTCAAAACATTAGTTACCATGGCTATGCATGTTATTTACATGTGCTCCAATCACATGGTCCTTAGAATTAGGAAATCAAATCAGGGCCCTCTGGCTTCATTTGGATGGACAATTTCTTCTCTACCAGTAGTCCTGCTTTGATGAGTATGGAAATGTATCCTGTTTGCTCATTTGCATTATGGGAACAGCTCACGTCTAATTCAAATACATGTAAACATCATCTTCATGGTCAGTGACCCAGGGAAACCATCCCCACCTTGCCCTTCTCCAAGGTCCAGCTCTTGCCTGAAGACCCCATTCACCCTGCAGCTACTAGGGCCCTTCACTAGAGCCAATCTCTATCTGCCTCAGTTTCCTCAACTGTAAAAATGGGGACATTCACATTTTAGAAAGGGGATGATGCTGTTGATGCTACAATTCTTCCCACCTTAGAAGGAGCTGAGTTACCAGATGGGCTTTCCAGACTCCAAGTTTATTTCCTGAAAATCTTTCTCTTCAGCTGTGAGTAGAGACAGAAGTCGTGGGCCTGAGATCACATTTCTCTGGACTCTCCAAGTCTTGTCTCCTCAAGCACTTCCCCTCTCCCCCATCCAGTCTCAGGACATTCCTCTTAGGATCACAGCTCTACAGTTGGAAGGCACCTCAGACGTTACCTAGTCGGATGCCCCTCATTTTACAAAGAAGCAAACTGAGGCCCATAAGGTCACTCAAAAAGCAAAGTTGGGATTCAAACCCAAATCCCGCCTCTTCCAAATCTAGTGATTTTCTCATTGCACCAGCCTTCCAGCACGTCCACACACTCCCTTTCTATCCTCACTAACAAGTTGTCCAAGACAAATACTAATGTCAGGCCAGGCCACATGGGAGGCACACGCTTTGAGCTCCTGTTTCGTCCATGGCTGGTCTGTTTCTCCCTGCCCGTCATCTGTCTCCTTGCCCAGCTTCCTCTTGTTATGATGGCATCACGTTGAAATGCTGTAATGTAACATATGGACTTGGAGTCATAATAAATCCTTCTGATGTCAAGAGTCCTAATCTGCCAATCTGAGGGCACAGAGATTGATTAGGATGTGGTAAAAACTCCACTCATCACTTTTTAAATTTTTCTATCGTAAGGCATTTGCTATTTTTTAAAGGCAGGCTAGTGAAAGCATACACCTCCTTCCCCTTACTGAAATCTCAGGGAATGTCTGCCAGGGCTTCTTCAGAGGGCAAAACTGTGGAGGCCAGCTTTCCAAGGAGGTCTGGTTGCCAATGCCCATCCCTCCTCAGTCAGGGCCAGAGGACTGACGAGGCCCTGTGCCATGCTTCCTGCCTTCTCGGAGGCCCTCCATCAGAACAGAAGGTCCTTGAGGGCAGGTACTGGTTCTTTTGGTCTGCGTAGACCCAGGGCCGGCACCTAAATCCTTGTTAAAGTGACTTGAATCCCAAGGTAAGGTGACTTTCAGGATACTCTTAAGGAGAAAGGTCTTCCTTGCTCCAAGCTAGAAAACCTACGGACAGATGCCACTACCCATCTGGTGACTCTGCAGATAGATCACAAAAAGGGAGCCAGTCCCACTCTTTACAAAGGAGCAGGAGGCCTCCCTGACATAATTGCTTTGGGGGGGAGGCAGGACGTGAGCTCCAACGTCACTAGTACTAGCTCCTGGCCAAGGCTGATGCCCTGTCTCCTGCCCAGCCTCCCTCCCCTCTTCTTTCCCAATTGGGGGGGAGTCCCTCCTCTCCAAGCAGGAAGAGGAGAGAAAATGGAGGCTTCTACCCCGAAGGACAAGTGGGCAGACCTCCTCACTCTGAAGACCCCTGTGAGTACGAATTGTTTCATTCTTCATGCTTCATCGCCTGACACAGTGCCTAGCACAGTGTAGGCACTAGAGAGATGTAGAGAGATGGGGCCTTTTAAGCACTTACTATCCGCCAGGCACTAGGCATACAAATGCAAGCAAGCAAGATGGTCCCTGCCCTCAAGTGGCTTGCATTCTGATGGAGGAAGACCACACATGAAGAGGAAATGGAAGGGGGACAGGACAAGGAAGTGACACATGCATGACTGTTGGCATGACGAGTATGGAAGCGGCTCAGAGGCCTGGGTTCAAGGATGGAATCCAAGGTTGGGGGAGGGGGCAGGGAGGAAAGGTGAGGATGCTGAATGACCAGAGTCTAGATGGCATAATCATAACAGCTAACATGTATATTGCACATTGGGATTTGCAAAGTGGTGGGGGTTATCATCCCCATTTTACAGATGAGGAAACTAAGGTAGCAGAGGTGAAGTGACTGTTCAGGGTCACACAGCAAGGAAGCGTCTGAGGCCACTGAGGTCTTCCTGATTCCAGGCCCAGCACTCTACCCACTGAGTTACATAGCATGATGGGGATAAGTCTGTTGTCTGGTCAGGAAGTATCTGTTGATTGACTATGTGTGCCTCACAGAGCATAATAACCAAGGAAAGCCTTTGGGGATTTTGGACGGGAATAGGGATGCTCATTATTATCAACAAACATTTCTTAAGCACGTACTGTGTGCTCAGCTTCTCAAAAAGCACTGGCAAAGATACAAGAGCAGTGCATGAGACAGTTCTTTAAAAATCCTCCTCGTGACTAGGGGGTAGTTAAGGGACATCCCACCCCACCATGCTCTGGCACCAGGAGCTTTGGATAGTGGGGCTCCTTCCTGGCCCCTGGCCTTACTCTAGCTCAGGGACACCACTCCTGAGCTCCAGCTCTCGGTTCCCAAAACATATTCTGTCCAATCGCCATGCCCAATCAATCAACAAGCATTTATTAAGCATCTACTGTTTGCCTGGCACTGTGATAGACAAAGATGAAACAATCCCTGCTCTCAAGGAGCATCCATTCACATGGAAGAGACACCAAGGGCATGCCTAAATAACAGGCAGCGATCCCAAAGTGTTCCAGCTGCCTCGGCCAGACATGCTTCTACATGGGGACACAGACACGTAAAGTTAGACCTGGAAGGGACGCTCCAGGTCATCAAGCTTCGTTTTCTAAACGAGGAAACTGAAGCCCAGAAGTGACCTGGGTTCAAATCTGGCCTCAAATTCTAACTAGCTTCAGACCTGACCAAGCCACCTAATCTCTATCTGCCTCAGTTTCCTCAACTGTAAAAATGGAGATCAAATAATGGCACCTACCTCCTGGAGTTGTTGTGAGGATCGAATGAGATAATTGTAAAGTGCTTTACAAACCTTAAAGAATTGTAGAAATTATGATTCTTACCACACTAATGCCCTAGTCCGTCCTAAAAATACAGGATTTTCTATATCACAGGACCGTGAGCCATGGGGACAGATTGAGCCCCTTAATCTACTATTATATTTGCATGAAAAAAGAACTACAGATTTGGAAGGATCCAGAGAGGTCATCTGACTCACCCCCACACCCAACAACATCCCAGATGAGTAATCATCTAGCCTCATCTAGAACACTCTGGTGAAGGGGAGCTCACTACCTCCTAAGACATCCCATTCCACTTTTGGACACCTGTCGTTGTTAGAGAGTGGTTTTTTCTGATAGAAAACTTAAATTGCCCTCTCTGTCACAGATGTCATAGCTACTAGATTCTGCCATCAGGGGCCAAGCAGAACAGATCTAACCTCTCTTCCAAGTGGCAGCCCCTCAAATGCTGAAAGTTCACTATCACGTCTTTCCCAATCAATGGTGCCCAGAATTGACCTCAGTGCTCAGATCTTGGTTCCACATATTGGGAAGAACAAATTGAGAAGGACTGTCACAGTTGTTGAGAGTTGACTCATTCTAAGCCTCCATAGTTTTGAGGTTGGAAGCCTACAAAACGCATACCACGCACAGACACCGATTTTCAGTGGCATTAAAAGCAGCCAAGAGAGGCCTGTGCCAAACGGTGACCAACATCAGTGGCCCTCTCTTGTCCCCTGAAAACCCTCCTCCCTACTCCCTTAAAGTGCCTATTTACGAAATCCTTGCTAAGGAGCAAATGGAGGGGTTAGGGTGTACTGCTTCCCCGAAGGATACATTTTCACAGGACGCCAAACTGTCCCAAACAAAATTCTCACTCACCACTAGAGAAGAAATAAAAACTTGATGGCAGCTTGGAAATGCCTACAAAATGTCTGAGGACACGAGTTCTCCTGAAAGACACCAGAAGTCAAATACCATTCGAACAACAAAATCTCCGAATAGCAGAAGGCCTTCTGAGCCTTAGCCAATTATTCCTAACTACATTCAATACAGTGAAATTCTATTGCCACAAAACGTTGATTAACCAGAACTTTCAGGGCATGGATTCCAGTTCATTCCTTCTGGTTAGCTAAGGATTAAGCAGAAAAAACTTTTTGTTCCACCCTTCAGTGCTGAAAATCTAAGATGCATGAGCCCAAAGGACAGGTAAGAAACATTCTTTTCTCAGCAAAGAGGTGGGGACTACAGGTGTTGAATGTTGCACATACCACCAGAAAAGGCAGTTGTAGTAGTCATTTTTGCTCAGCTGTTTTCCTCATTACAGGGGAAGTTTGGAGTTTTTTTTGGGGGGGGGGGGGGGGGGGAGTAAGTGTAAATACAGCTTTTAAAAAACAAATGCAATAGATAGGTCCTTTTCTGCCTCAGGAAATGATCCAAAGTGCTTTCTCATGAAAAACTGGATCCTTCCTTGGTCCCTGAATATCTTGCATGAATCTCTAACAATGCCAGGACATGACCTCTATGTTAGAATTTTAACAAACTAAATCACTGATATCAAAGTGTTTTCTTCTCATTTGCTCCCCTCTCCTACGAGCCTTCTCCAGACCCAGCTCTGATGAATTATGGATTCTGCCTGGTTAGGGTCCAATTAATGGAGATTTACTTATCCCTTGCAGCTCGAGGGTTAGGATTCTTTCCCAGTTCCCTCTCCCTCCCCCTGGCAGTTCACTGTAATGGAATTGGAATTATATGCAAGAAAAGTTCCACTTTCATTAATACTGCAGACTTCCTAGATTGAAGGACCATTAAGGCGGGTCTTTTTTGTAGGACATGCATAGGTGTTGTTCATCCTTTGTTTTGGAAGAGGACCAGTGACTTCACGAGGTGATGTCTTGACTTGTGCATGAACTGGAAGTGAGGTAGAGTTGCACAAAGGCATCAGCTTCACTCTCTCTTCCTGAGTCATTGAAGTCCAGTGGCAGGACAAAAGTCAGGATGATTGGCGATGGCCCGGGATGCAAAGGATGACTTTGGTGTCTTCAGCTCCTGACCGAGCTCTAAGTCCTCCACAGCGCCTGCTTCAGCTGCCTTCCTGGTCGTTGGTCACCTACCCATTGACTGGGGAAAGTCTTCACATGCTTGGGGTAGACATCCCCCTAACTCACCGAAGGCTTTGAGGCCTGTCGGTTACCCTTAACCTGGTTTAGCCTATCTGCCCCTGGGGTGGCCACTGTGCACGCTACAGCTTGGAGCCACAGGTGGTGGACCCCAAAGGTCAATAAGCAGCCCTGAAAAGGGATCAATCAGTAAGGCCTCATAGCAGAGGCGCTAGTCCTCCCTGAACATCCTGAACACCCATACATAACACAGCATTAAGTACCTGGGGCAACCAGAGCTTTGTCTCAGGGTGCTGGGAGGTGGGGCATTGTACTTCCTGAGGGCCAGTGACTACTGAACAGCTCCTAAACCTTACCAGCATCCACTGGCTACTGACCCCACCCACTCACAGAATGATTGCCTCCAGGATTCTATTACCTTGGGCAACAGGTGTCTGCTGGTACCAGCTCTGGAGAGCTGATTGGTAAATTTTCAGTGTGAGCATTTTGACCCCAGAAATCAGCAAAAGCTGCAAACCAGGTCTTGATTTATTGTTTTGTCAACTTACGAAAGCGAGGGGAAAGCCATTAATAATGCAGATTAAACTTAAAAGTGTATTGAGTTTTCCTTTTTTTTTTTTTTTGGAAGGGGAGCTGGTTGTTAAACATTTATCAATACATCTTCCACTTCCCTCTCCCAAGGGGCTCAATCTAGACCCTATGGAAGATAGGCCACCCACTTTCCTAGCATGGCGGTACCTGCGGTCAGACTGTCCCCTGAACACCCATCCCACCCCCCAGCTGAACTTGGCCCAGGCACAAATATTCCTGCTTCTGACTCTGAATCCATTCACACATACACATTTTTAGCATTTTGCATTTCAGCCTACAGTGCATTAGCTTTATGATCTTACCAAATAGCCCTTTAAGGACATACTCGCAGGCTTTTCAAGTCAGGAAAATATTTGTTGGGAAAGCAATGTTTTCCTTGAAAGGACTTCTCATTCCAGTTTGATTGTCCTCTGAGAGATATTATTCCCAATCAACCACTGCTGGCTCTAATCTGAGGGCAGCTGTAATTAGTTAAGAGGCGTCTAAAGACAGGGTACTGGCTGGATCCTGCCCTACCTGGCTCACAGAATAATTACATTTTCAACTTAATGAAGAGTCCAGCCGTTAAAAGCATCTCACATTGTAACCTAGCAGCAGTGTGTGTGTGTGTGTGTGTGTGTGTGTGTGTGTGTGTGTGTGTGCATGCATGTGTGTGTGTGTGTGGTGTAGGGAAGATACACTTACCTGGAGATGGGAGATTTTGTTTTTGTTTCATTTTAATTGCTAAACAAATTTAGTGGACTTGAAAAGTGCTTGTTTGACAGCTGGGGGTAAAAGTCCTTTACTTATTAACAATGTCAGCCCTAACCTGTTGAAAAGCACCATAAGACCAAAGGAGAACCTAGTAAGAGAAAAGGTAAAAAGCAGAGCTCTGGACTGTGTTTTCATAGGGAAGGAAGGGAGGGAAGAAAGGAGGACAGAAGGAAGGGAGGAAGGGAGGGAGAGAGGAAAAGGGAGAGAGGAAGAAAGGAAGGGAGGGAGGAAGAGGGAGGAGGGAGGGAGGAAGAAAGGAAGGAAGGAAGGAAGGGAGGAAGGGAGGGAGAGAGGAAGAGGGAGGGAGGAAGGGAGGAAGGAAGGAAAGAAGGGAGGAAGTAAAGAAAGAGGGAGGGAGGAAGGAAGGAAGGACTGGGGTAGGAATAACCAGTCTTCCTCACTGTCCCTCACCCCCACCATCAATAAGCCTAGCAGCCCAATCCAGTCCAATGCAGCGCATACTTATTGAGCACGTACTGAGTGTCAGGCAGTATGCTAGGTGCTGAGAATAGAAAGATAATAATGAAACGGTCTCTGCCCTCAAGAGGATTACATCTTCGGGGGGAGGGGGAGGGATACGCCATGTATACACATCACGTATACACATCAGTAAATATAATATAATTTGAGAAGAGAAAACTAACCACTCAAGGGACTGACAAAGGATTCGTATAGGAGATGGCCCTTAAGCTGAGTTGAAAAGGCAGAGGTGTTTGAAGAAGGGCCGCCTGATACAAAGGTGGGCTCGGCCAGACTATGGATTTGGGTGAAAAGCAGAGGAGGTAAGAGGGAGCTATTCTAAGTCCTTAAGCAAGGGGAGCGTCATAGTCAGATCTGTACTTTAGGAAGATACTTTGGCAATGATGAGACAATGGATTTGAGTGGGGAGACCTTTGAAATGGGGAGACCGATTAGGAGCTGACTGCAATAAGTCAGGAGAGAGGCGATGGAGGCCTGACCTTGGGTGCGTGTGGTGTATGTGGAGAGAAGAGGATGGACACGAGACACGTTGCATGTGTGGGGTAAGGAAGAGGAACTGAACCCAAGCATGACTTGGAGGTTAGCGCTGGCTAACCTCGGCAACTGGCAGGCTGATGGTGCCCTTCCCAGAATCCAGAGAATCTGGAGGGCGACTGGATGGGGGTGGAGGCCGAGGGGGAGAGAACAAGCTCTTTTTTGGACATGCTGTGTTAGAGATGCCTACGGAACACCGAAGTCGAGATGCCCAGCAGGCGGCAGGCAAAGCAGGAGTGCAGCTCGGGAAAGAGAGCAGGGCTCTGGGTACAGCTCGGGAAAAGCCCCATCATTCATTAGAGGGTGACCCAGATGAATGGCTGCATTCTCCTAGGCTTCAGGCAGGAGCCGAGGGAGGGGGAAGGAGACCGGAGCCCAGTCTACACCGTGGCAGAGCACAATAACAGCTGGAGCCTCTGGCAGGACGAGGGGAGGGAGCAGGGTAAGCAGAGAGGCCCAGAATAGGGTTTCCAGAGCAGGAGATGTGCACTGTTACCAAGATGCCAAACTATCAAAATAACCCCAGTTGGGGAAGGGGGTGCGCGGGAGGCAGAGCGCGCAAGTACGTTTTTCCAAGAGGCCTCCAGGAAAAGATTTTTAATGGAAATATAAGCTTCATATGAGCAAAATGAAGCAGGGGGGGGGCGCGCGGGAGGGGGGCCGCACGGGGTGGAGTGGGGGGGCGGCAATGTAAATCCCTCCTGAGCCTTACATGCCCCGTCTTCCTGCTGTATTTTAGAGGGAAGGAACCCCATGTCCAGCAGCTCCAAAGCTTAGCCTTTGCCCTGGGCCCATTCAGCTCACTCCCACCAGGCTGCAGTTGACTGGCAGTCAGGAAATGAGCTCTTCTTGGAAGGCAGGACAAGGCGAGGCAGACAGCAAGCCACAAATGGGATCTAATCTCCCAGGCATTTCAATGAGTTTTCAATTCGAGAAGATTCTGATAAGTCTCTTTGACTTCCCGGAGCTGTCCGTGTGGTCACCTGTCTCATTACATTGCAGGATTCAATCTTCTCCCCAAATAGCGTAGATTCTTCTTTTGATGTATGAACTGCCAGGGTGACAACAAGGCCCCTGTGTGGCCGCTCCACGCAGCAGCAACCTGAGAGGCATTTAGACGTCCGAACTAAGGCCCATCGCCTTCCCTGGAGCTAGGGTAGCAGGGAGGAATCCATTTAGGGGAGATTTCGGGGAGGCCAGGAAGAAGGGTCTTCCTTTCCCTGCCTCCCCGGTTGTAGGCCTTCGGGCTTTACGCCCTAATACTCCAATCTATCTGTGAGCTCATTGATTCAGGAATTCCCTCCAAGGATGCCGATTGCCATCCTTCCATGCCTGCTCATCCCATAGCACTCTCCTCCATGTCCTCTCCCTCCTCAGCGTGCAGGGCGCCTTCTTTGCCAATACCCGCGGGGCCCAATGACTACCCCTGGTCATCCTCCATCTTGCCACATGCGTGGTCCATCTCCTTTTTGGCCCTTACATTTCTTTGATTACATCCTCTACTCCACCATGATTCATGAGATTCTAATTCATAATTCATGAGATGAGTCCTCCAGAGGAAAATTCATTACCATAGCTTCAGCCTGTAGATTCCATAACCAGGAACCATACAACAGCCATAAACTAAGGAATATCATCCCGCTGAGGGCAGGGCAGAGAGGGGCTTTCATTTTGTTTTTGTATCCCAAGTGCCAGGCACATGGCCTGGCACAGAAGAGGTACCTACTAAATACCTGTAGGATTGAATTGGAAGATTGGAGAACTGATGAACACAACAGCCCACCATAATTCCAAAGGGCTTCAGTAAAGCATGTCGCCTACCTCCTGGCAGACAGAGTCAGTTAGCAAACATTGATTAAATACCTACTGTGTACCAGGCACTGTGCTGAGCACTGGGGTACAAAGAAAGGCACAAGACAGTCCTCCTTGAGGAGCTCACAATCTAATGGGGGAGACAACATGTAAACGACTATGTACGTACAAGATACAGACCGGGGAAATTGGTGTTGATCAATAGAGGGCCCTGGAATGAAAAGGGTTTGAGAAAGACTTCCTGTGGGAGGTGGGATTTTAGCTGAGATTTAAAAGAAGCCGGAGGAGGGGCAGCTAGGTGGTGCAGTGGATCTAATACCGGCCCTGGAGTCAGGAGGACCTGAGTTCAAATCTGGCCTCAGACACATAACACTTACTAGCTGTGTGACTCTGGGCAGGTCACTTAACCCCAATTGCCTCACCCTAAATAAATAAATAAATACATTAGAATTAATTAAATAAATAAATAAATAAATGAATAAGGGAGCCAGGAGGCAGAGTGAGGAGTATGAGCATTCCAGGGGGGGTGAAAGTCAGTGAAAACACTCTTAGTCAGGAGATGAAACGATAAGGAGGCCACTATCACTGGATGGCAGAGCACATGAGGGAAAGGTGTAAAAATACTGGAAAGGTGAGAGGGGGCCACCATGAGCACAGGGCCTGGCACATAGGAGGCGCTCAATGTTTCTTGATTGGCTGACAGACAGAGGATTTTCTATTTCATCCTGGAGGTGATAGGGAGCCACTGGAGTTTATTGAGTAGAGGGGTGACATGGCTAGACCTTACTTTAGAAAGGGCAATTTGACAGCTGAGTGGAAGATTGGACTAGAATGAGGAGAGACTTGCAGCAGGCTTTGAGAACAGACTGGATCTGGGGGGTGATGGACTCACTAGGTAGAATACATTTTTGCACATGGTCATTGGGGGAATTTGTTTTACTTGACCGTGTGGATTTGTTGCAAAACGAAAGTTTTTCTTTTTTTTCCCCAAAGGCAGGGGGAGGTGGGAGGGAGACACGATAAATGACACTAGGATGCAAATTATTCATAGCAGACTCTTCTGGATTTCTTTACAGCTCAAAGGGCTGGGGGCCTGAAGGAGGCCAAGGGGCAGAAAGGCAAGGACTAAGGCCTCCCAAGAGAACCTCGACCTTCTTGACAACACTATAGGTCAAATGTGGCACCTAGTACCAAAAGAGGAAGAAGCCAAAGAGGACTTCCTATTGAACTCCAGAAAGGTTTGACAAATGTCTTACATGGTAGAATTGGCAATAAGTCACATACTGAAAGGCATTTGCTTGGAAAAAACCATCAGCTGATATATTTTTTACTCAGATACAATGCAAGAATCTGTTTTGGTCCAGATCTGTGATTTCATTGATATGGGGAACTCCCACTATGGACATTTCCTTCATCGATGCTGATTAGTCACTCACAGAGCTGCAATGAACAATTTGTGCACCTAGGCCAAGTGGTGGGGTGGGGGGGGGGGGAAAGGAGAGGGAGAGTGAGTGCACCTGGGATGTAATACCCAAGAGGAGGAAGTCTAGCTACTGCTTGGGGAAGAAGGGAGGGGGCCTGAGCAGGCAAGGACCAAGGGTATGGCCAGTAAGGGAGGAAGTGCACCCTGGGACAGTGCTGTCAGACCCCTCTAAGTTTCCCACCCTGGGGCAAAGTGTTAGTGGCCCTGTCCTAGCTATAAATCAGGCAACTATAACTTGCAGTTTTAGAGAAGTACCTGAGGTGTTGAGAAGTGAATTGACTTACTCAGGATCACCTAGCCAGAATGTGTCAGAAGCAGAAGGTGAACACAAGTCTTCTACCTTCCAAGATTGGCCCTTTACCCATCATGCCACACTTGTCTCTCAGTGCAAAATGACTCATCTCAGAATTGTGAAGGGGATTAACATACACATTAGTTATTCCAAGGAGATGTTCCAATTTCACCAGCACTACCTTCCACCTCAGCAATTCAGGAGTCCCCTCCAAGGAAGCAGATTGCAATCCCTGCCCTTCCTGTGCCACTCTTCTCCACGTCCTCCCAGAAGCCCACCACCCACTTCCATTCCCATTTACTTTTCCGAGTTCTATTTCAGACTTCATTATACAGTAAGAACTTTTAGTAGAATGTTAGCTTCTTGAAAGTAGAGACCATGTACCCCCAGTACCTGGCACACAGGACCCCAGCCTAACAGAAGCCAAAGCAATGCCGGCTGCCTCAGTCCTTAACTTCTTATTCCGGTCATCTGAGCACAAGACAATAATTGGGGTTTTCCCAGAAAGTGGCTTCAGTTGGAAGGAGCGAGGGCTCTTACTGAGTCCAGTTTATCAAACCAGGCCCAGCCAGGGCTAAATAATGACCCTCTCCAACGAGTGAACAGGGATCTCTGAGGCAGAAGTGTGCTCCGTTCGGCAGGCTGTTCTGCGGCATCATTTAGAAGCCAAGGGCTTCTAAAGCACGCTCCTGACAGCTGACACCCACAAAGGACCATTATGAGTTCCCCCTTTTTAGCACCAGGGAAATGAGAGGGGGTCTGTCTTTGCCTTTTATCATTTCTCTCTGACACTTTTTCCTGCTGGTAGTTTTGGGGGCAAGGAGGTTTCTGGGAACTGGTATGGAATTTGTGCATTTGTGCCCTCCTTCAACTTTGGGGGAGGGGGCTGCTCTCTACTCACAATAATTAGCCAAATAAACCCTGGACCATAAAAATGACTAACAAGAAGTTCCTTGGAGTGGGAAAGTAATGGATTTTCATTGGTGACTCATTTCTCAGCTCTGGTGGCAGCCCGAATCCATAGGCCAACTGTTGGAGACAAAGCACTCTTCACTCCCTCCAGGATGCTCACACCCTCTGGCCTGCTGGACAGCTCTATCTGGATGGCCTGTAGAATCTCAAACTCAACAGGCCTTTAAAAACAGAACTCATCTATTTCCTGAATCCCCCTACTTCTGAACTTCCCCTATCTATGGAAGGTACCACCAACCTTCCAGTTACTCAGAGTCCCAACTCTGTGTGTGCATGTCTGTCTGTCTGTCTGTCTCTGTCTCTGTCTGTCTCTCTGTCTCTGTCTCTCTCTGTCTCTCTGTCTCTCTCTCTCTCCCTCCACCCACAGTATCTCACCCAGCTGCCACCCTAATTTGGGCCCTGGTCTAACTTCGATAGCCTTCTGATTGGTCTCCCTGCCTCAAGGCTCTCTCCTCTCTCATCCATCTTCCAAATAGCTGCCAAAGGGCTAGAAATCAATCCCTCTATATGTGCCCTTGATCCTACCCCTCCAGTCTTCTCTAGCACACTGAACCTCAACCACCCCTCCTCTCTCCAATCTCCAACCTCTCCCCATCTACTATTTCCTTCCCTGATGCCTTCAAATATGCCCATCTCCCCATCCTTCACTAGATCTTGGCCTCCCTCGAGTTATCATCCTGTATCTCTCTTCTCTTTCTCAGCCAAACTCCTTGAAAAAGCTTTCTACACTCACCACTATACTTCCTCTTCTCTGACTCATTCAAACTTTGCAATCTGGCTTCCAACCCCATCACTCAGATGAGACTGTTTGCGCCAATGTTACCAAGTGTCTCAGTTGTCAAATTTGGTGGTCTTCTTTTAGACCTCGATCTTGCCAACCAATCTGCTACTTTTGACACCATTGACTAGCCTCTCCTCCTGCATACTCTCTCATCTCTGGGCTCCCTCCTGGACATCTCCTACTTGTCTGATCACTCGGCAAATTCCTTTCACTGGGATTCTTTATTAACTACCCAAGGCTGCCTACTCTTTTCTCTACATACTCTCTCTTAGAGACTTGGCCAGTGCTGACAGGCTGAATGACAGTCTTAATGCCAACAACTTCCAGATCTATACATCCAGTCCCAGCCTCTCCTCTGAGCCTTAGATTTGCATTACCAACAACTTAGCGAACACCTCAAAATGGCTGTACTGGAGGCATCTCAAACTCAATGTGGCTGGAAGAGAATTTGTTATCTTTTCCCCTAAAGCTGCCCTTTTCCCAACTCCTCTATTTCTGTCCAAGACAGCACCATCCCCCCAGTCTCCCAGATTTGTAACCTCAACTCCCCCACATTGCCAATCAGTTACCAAATATGGCCATTTCTGCCTCCAGTGCGTCTCTGCCCTTGGACCACTTCTCTCCCACACGGCTGCCACCTTGCTTCGGGCCCTTGTCTCTTCTCCCCACCCCAGCCGAAGTGCTGCCAAATGGATTTTCTTTGAGTGGAGATTGGACCATGTTGCTCAGCCAGCTCCAGTGGGTCCCTGACGCTTCTAGGATGAATGATAAATTCATCCATAGCTTTCAAAGCCCTTGGAAGGCTGGCCCCAAGCAGGGCTTCATGGGGCAGTTGTGTGACTATTACTTAACCCCTCCCAGCCTCAGTTTCCTCATCTATAAAATGAGGATAATAATAGAACTTGCCCCATAGGGTTATTGGGAGAATCAAATGGGATATTTGTGATGTCCTTTGCAAACCTTAAAGCACTCTACAGCAGAGAGGCTTGGGGTACAGAGCAGCTGCCTCCACAATGGTAAAATTATAGGTCCAGTCCCATTCTATGTAAACATCAGGAAGGTTAAAAGGGGGAAGTGGTGCTGTTTGATGGAATCCGGGCTCCGCAACCTCTGAGGTACACTGGGAAGAGACTGTCCTGGGGCCCAGAAGATCCTTAAGCTATTAAGTATGTATGGCCTCAGGAGAGTTACCTTACCTCTCTGGACTCTGTTTCCTAACCTGTAAAATAGGCTGATGATCCCGGTCCTTTCTACCTATCTCATAGGTATTATGAGGAATTACTGAATTGTAGGACTGGAAAGGATGTCAGCAGGTGATCAGCTAGACTTGGTGGGAAGACCTCCAGGGAAAGAAGGCCCCCAGCACCTCTCTGCCATCAGGCTGAAATTTACATTGTTTGGGGCAACTCTCCTTCCCACCCCACCCCCACTCTACCCAGTTCTGGGGCCAAACAGCACAACACCTTCCTCCATGTAACAGTCCTCCAAACACTTGGAGACAGATGTCATGTCCTCCCTCCCATCTTCTTGCCAGTTCCTTCATCCCATCCTCAGAGGGCACAGACTCCAGGCCCTTCCCCATCCTGGCTGCCCTCCTCTGGACACTCTCCAGCCAATCGGTGTTCTCCCAGATCTGTGGGAGCCAGAACAAAATTCAGTATTCCGGATGGATTCTCACCAGGGCAGAGGACAGTAGATCTAGCTAGTACTTCCTTATTCTTGTAGCTGCCCAAGTCTGCATTCACTTTCTTGGCTACCATATCACAACATTGACTCATATTGGGCTTGCAGTCCCCTAAGACCCCAAGGTCTTTTTCAGAGGACATGCTGGATCAAGCATGCCTCCCCCACCTTGTACTTGGGAAGACAATTTTTGAACCCTAATATAAGAATTTACATTTATCCCTAATTCCACATAATTTATTGGGGTTACATGAGATAATGGCTGTAAAGGATTTGGTTAGCTAAATGTCTTTAAGATGGAATTCTTGGCTTCACATCAGAGACCTGAATCTATTCCCTCCTGTTGTTCAGTCATTTCAGTTGTGTCTGACTCCTTGTGACCCCATGTGGTGTCTTCTTGGCAAAGATCTTGAAGTGATTTGCCATTTCCTTCTTCAGCTCATTTTACAGATGAGTAAACTGAGGTAAACAGGGTTAAGTGACTTGCCCAGAGTCACACAGCTAGTATGTGTCTGAGGCTGGATTTGAACTCAGGTTTTCCTGACTCCAAGCCCAGTGCTCTATCCACTGTACCACCTAGCTGCCCCTTAGCTACCCTTAGCAACCTCTCCTCCTTCCTCCCAAAAGCACATCTTTTCCCCCAGGGGAGGGTGAATGTTTCCTAAATTGCCACCAGGTGGCAGCCTTGTGTAAGTAACTAGGCCCTGCTTTATTTGTGCTATCAATTAATGCTGCCTCCATTTCTTCCCACCCACCAATCCAGCCCAAGTAAGCATGGCAGTCTTAATTCAGGGAAAAGACAAGTTCTTCCCATGGATCCCTGCAGGGATCCACAGGTGGCCTCAGGTCCCAGATGTTCCCCAAGTGCCAGGTGTCATCTTTTGTCTCATCTCTTATGCTGCCAATCAAAGGTGCTGTTGCCCCTCAGGCTATCCCTTGGACTTGTGGCTACTTCTTCAGCAGCTGATCTCTGGACCCCCCCCCCCTCATTTTGTCCTGCACACCCATTGGTTCAAGTGACAGATTTGGTGTCTGAGGATCTGGGTTTGAATCCTTACTTTTCCACTACTTGGGTGACCTTGGAAGTTATTTCATCTCTCTGGGCCTCAGAATACTCAACTGTCAAATGAAGGAGTTCACTGATATCAGAGGTCCTTTCCAGCTCCAAGTCGGTGATCCTGTCATCCTTCCTTCGAAAAACAACAGAGTAATCACCATCATCTAGCCCAGTCCCCCTCATTTTACAGATGAGGAAAGTGGCCCTAGGAGGTGCACACCCAGTTAGTGGCAAAGTTCCAGCTCAAAAGTCAATCTCCAGCTTGGCTTCGAGGGTCTGAGCACTAGAATGCACACACACTGACTCCAAAGGGGGTCAACGTGCACGATGGGGGGTTGGACTCCCAACAAAGACCATAGAATCCGAGCGCCTCGAAGATGGAAGAGGCACCAGAGGTCAGTCAGTAAGACTCCTCCCTCTAGCCCCAACTTCTGTCCCTGGTCACCACCCAAGGCCACCCATTACACTTGTGCCCCCTGGGACGGCTCATCGATGGCCTCACATTGGGCCACAGTCTGCCTCTATCCCAAGTCTAATCCCTCTTTTACCACAAAAGCCCTGCCAATGCATGAGGACAGTTCTCACAGTCTCACTTCCCCTACCATAAAGAAGCTAAGTGGTCCCAGTTCATTTTGGTACGGCCTGATAAAAACCTCCAGTTCTCTCCCTACCTTGAGCAAACTATAAACTAGTGCCTCAGTCATCTGCCCGACAAATCACAGCAACATTGGGTGTAGTTTTCATGTAATACTCTAGATGGCAGCATTGTATTATTAATTATTTCACTTCTCACTCTAGCCTTCCTTTACAACTCTAAATCAAAATTCCTGTGATCTTTGGCACCAGAAAACGCTATGGGATCATGGAATGAAGGCTGAATCTGGGATCAGAGGACCTAGCTGGGTGGTCTTAGTCAAGTCACTTAACTTTTCTGAGCCTCGGGTTCTGCTTGTGTCACATGGGGAGGATATAGATTTAGATAGCCTCTATAGCACCTTCCACTCTAGACCCATGATCCTGTCTACTAAAAGTTTTGTGAGGATGACATGGAGATAATGTGTACAAAATATTATCACTAAGGCAGCTTGTTGTGCCGCCGGGCCTGGAGTGGAGACCTGAGTTCAACTCCAACCTCAGATACTCAGTAGTTCTGTGACCTTAGGCAAGTCATTTGCCTCAGTTTCCTCATGTGTGAAAATAGGGGCCTAGCACCTACCTCCTGGAATCATTGAAAGGATCAAATAAGGTAATATCTGTAAAGTATCTTGCAAGCCTTAAAGCACCAAGTATAATATAAATGCAAGCTATGATTTGATAATTACACTAGCTCTGCGAAGGAGGTAGGTTAACTTGACTTTTGTTGTTCAGTCTTGTCCAGAGGCCTATCCCTTCATTTTTCAGGAGAGGAAATTAAAGGCCAATTAGTGGCAGAGCTAGGACTAGGATCCCAAGCAATGGGAACCACTCCAGGAAGCATTTATTAAGGCCTCCACTTGATCTTCTCTCACACTCTCCTAACCCTCTCCCATTGGAATGGAAGCCCCTTGAGGGCAGGAATTATCTTTCTTTTTCCTTGCCCTGTATTTATATTCCCAGGGGCTCAGGACTGGACTTGCCATCTGGCTTCCAACCACACCATTCACCTGAACCTGCTTTCTGAAATTATCAATGATCCCTACTGGCCAGATCTCTCAGCCTTTGCTCAATGCTCAGCCTTCTCTGTAGCCATTGCCACTGCTGATCACCAATCTCTGGATCTCTGTAACACTGCTCTCTCCTGGTTCCTGTCTCCTTTGCTAATTCTTCACCCAGGTCACACCCACTATCTCAGGGGGTCTCTTGAGGCTCTGATCAGGGCCCTCTTTCTTTTGCTTTTTATTATCTCGCTTGCTGATCTCCTCAGTTCCCATGGCTTCAATTATCTCTGTGCAGATGATTTCCAGATTGATCTATCTAGCCCTAGATATATCCTGAGCTCCAGTCCCAAATCACCAACTGCCTGTTGGCCGTTTGAATTAGCTGTCCCATAGGCATCTCAAACTCAACACACGTGAAATAGAATTCATTAGCTTTCCCCTAAATCTTCCCCTCTTCGGAACTTCCCATTATTGTGTCAAGGGCATGATCAAGCTCCCAGTCACCCAGGACGGCAATCTCAGGGTCATCCTCAGCTCCTTCCTTATTCACCCCACACATCCAATCATTTGTCAAATTTTGTCATTTCTAGCACGTGTCCCCTTCTCTCATCCCAAGGCCACTCAACGAGCTCCAGTGGTTTCCTATTAAGTCCTTCCTTTGGCATTTAAAGCTCTTCATAACCTAACCCCTTCCTACCAGGCCAATCTTCTCACTCTATTCCTTTCTAGGAACTCCAGCTGTACGGGCCTAAACTGTCCCTGCTGGTACATGACACTCCATCTCCTATCTCCCATCTCCCATCTCTGTGTTTTTCCTTTGGCTGAAATGCTCTCCTTCCTTGTATCCATGTCCCCAGATCCCTGGCTTCCTTCAAGACCCATCTCAAACCAGGCCTTCAGGAGGAGGCCCTTCCCCATCCCCGTCCTCCCCACACCGGCTGCAAGAGCCTCCCTCCCTCACTAACATGACCTCTATGTGCATCTTGGATATGCCTATGTATTTAGATATTGTATACAATATATATGTATACATACCCTAGCTCCATACATTTGCAGGGGAAAGAATCAGGAAAAGCTTCAGGTAGGAGATGGCCCAAGTTGAGCCTTGAAGGAACGTGATTCTAAGAGAGGGGTGTGAGAGGGAAGTACATTCTAGGCATGGGCAGTGAGGTTGGATACGAAGTGTCCTGGGTGTGTGGTTCATTTGGAGTGTGTGAAGGGGAGATGCAGTGAAGGATAAGATGGGGGGGTTTGGGGGGAGCAGGGAGGGAGCATGGCCAGCTAATCCACATCCCCTGCCTCCCAGCTCTCAGCAGGGACTGCATCTGCCTGAAAAGATGCTGAGGGCCTGCTGACTGAGGCCTGACAGGCTTGGCAAAGGCAACAGCTGAAGGGCCCAAGTTCCCTAAAGCCTCCTGGGCTACAGAGAGAGGAGAGGAACCAAAGAGCATTGAGTTAGCGTGATCCCCTCCTCATCCTTGGGAGACTGAGTCTGTAGGCAGGAGGGAGCCTAAGCAAGGGGAGTCATGAACTGCAATCAGGCTTTTTCCATAAGTAAAGGAGGAATCATTTAGCATTTATATAGTACATTAAGGTTTGCAAAGCACTTTACAAATACTATCTCATTTGATTATACAACCACCCTGGGAGGTAGGAGCTGTTATCATCCCCATTTTACAGATGAGGAAACTGAGGCAGACAAAGGTGTAGAGACTTGCCCAGGCTCACATAGATAGTAAGTATCCAAGGATGAATTTGAACTCAGATCTTTCTGACTCCAAATCCAGTGTTTTATCCACTGTAACATCTACGTGGCTAGGAGGACAAAGCAATGACTGGGAAGGCAGCGATATCTCTGGGCCCCCCTTCTCGGGGTCTTCTCACTGCACCATCTCTGTATGATCGTTCAGTGTCCTAGATTGGAGGGACACACACACACACACACACACACACACACACACACACGGAATAGAATTGGCCTGCCCTCCCCCGGAGCACCTGCTCCAGCCTTGCTCAGCCACCCCCCAAATATCTCTTTGGCAGTAAAGGTTGGCCGATCTGTGAGAATCAGAGAATGCTGGGCCAGAGGCCAAACCGGTATTAAAGCTGCCGAGTAAGAATGTGAACCCACATTCTCCCGCTCCAAATCCAGTACCTTTGACACCGAGATCCTGAGAATAGTGACAAGGCTTTGACGTCTCTCCAGCTAGAGATATCATAGAGGGGACTCCCATGCAGGTTGGAATTGCCTTTACTGACTTCTGACTTTCAAAGCTATGAGCCCATATCAGGACTGAAAGCCTGAGCGAGGGTCATGACCTCTAAGTGTAAGTGTCCCTCAGGGCTCTGTCCTGGGCCTCTTCTTGAAATTCTTCGAGGTTTTCGGGACAGCCATCTCTCCTAGTTCTCCTCCTGCCTGTCTGACAGATCCTTCTCAGATTCTTTTCTGGCTCCTCACCCAGGTCATGCCTTCTGGCCATAGCTGTCCTCCAGGACTCTGCTCTGGGCCTCTTCTCTTCTCCCTCTACTATTTCACTTGGAGATCTCCTAGGTTCCCATAGATTTAATGACCATCTCTATGTTGAGGATTCTCAAATGGACCTCTCCTACCCTGGCCTCTCTGCTGACCTCCAGTCTCTCATTTCCAACTACCTTTCAGACATCTTAAACTTGACATCCAGTAGACATCTTAAACAATAATCTGTCCCCTAAATCTTATCCCTCCCTCCTACCTTCCCTATTACTGCACAGGGCTATACCTTCTTCTCAGTCCCTCAGGCTCACAACCTATGAGTTATTCTGGACTCCTCACTATCTCTCAAACCCCCCAATCCAAGCTGTTGCCAAGGCTTGTCGATTTCACCTTTGCAACATCTCCCAAATATGCCCCCTTCTCCGTGCTGACACTGCCCCCATCCTAATACAGGCCCTCCTTAACTCCCACCTAGACTATTGCTAGAGCTGATGTTGGGAGGTCTGCCTATCTCACGTCTCTCCCCATTCATATCCATCCTCCACTCAGTCACTAAAGTGATTTTCCTAGAGTTCAGCCATGTCACTCCCCTACTCAATCAACTCTAATGGTTCTCTATTCCCTCCAAGATCTATTGTAAAATCTCCTGTTTGTTGTTCAAAGCCCTTCCTAACCTGTTCCCTCCTCCACCTTTCCGGGCTTCTTAGATCTTACAACCCAACAAGTGTTCTCTGATTGGGTGACACCGGCCTCCTTGCTGTTCCATCTCTGGCTTCCTGATATTTTCTCAGGCTCTCCTCCCATGCCTAGAACTCTCTTCCTTCTCATCTTGGCCTCCTGGCTTCCCAAGTTTCCTTCAAGTTGCAGCTGAAATCTCACCTTCTACAAGAAGTTTTTTTTCCCAATCCCTCTTAATTCTAGCACCTTCCCTCTTTGAATTATTTCCTATTTGTCCTACACGTTGCTTATTTGTACACATTTGTTTGCTTGCTGTCTCTCCCATTAGATTACTCCCCAAGGGCAGGGACTATCTTTTGCCTTTCTTTGTATCCTCAGTGCTTAGCCCAGTGCCTAGCACACAGTAGGTACTTAAGAAATGTTTATTAACTGACTCCCAGATCTATATATCCAGCCCTATCCTCCTTCCTCAAACTCAGCATCATTAGCTTTCCCCGGAATTCTTCTCTTCTGAACTTCCCTGTTACTATCAAGGGCGCCATCCAACTCCCAGTCAGCCAGGCTAGCTACGTGTGCATCACCCTTTGACTCCCCACTCCCCCGGCTGCCCATATCCAATCTGTTGTCAAGCCTTATCATTTCTACTTTTACAACTCATATTTTCTTCTCTCCACTCAGCCTCAACCTTACTTTCAGCTCTCATCACTTCTTGCCTAGAGTTCAGGGCTTCTTAAACTGTGGGTCTCGACTCCACGGGGTCGAGTTTAAGAAGTTTAAGAGCACTGCATAGCCTTCTATTCTCCCGCCTCGAGTCTGTCCCCACTCCAATCCGTTCTCCACTTAGCTCGCAAGTGGATCTTTCTAAAGAGCAGGTCTAATCATCCCACACCACTCCCCTACTCAAGGAGCTCCAGGGGCTCCCTATTACCGTGATGATCAAACGTACAAAACCCTTTGTTTGACATTTAAAGCTCTTTGCAACCTGGCCCCATCCTACCTTTCTAGTCTTCTTCCGCTTTGCTACCTTTCCTGCACTCTACAAACCAGACACTCTGGCCTACTTTCAAATTTGTCCAATACTATCCTTCATCTCTTGACCCTCTGCTTTTGCACTGGCACCCCCCATGCCTAGAATGCTCTGCCTCTTAGTCCTCCTGGCTTCCTTTAAGATTCAGCTCAAATCCTACTTCCATTCTCTCCCACCCCCACTCAAGCTTCCAGTACCCTCTTTCTGAGAATACCTTCCATTTAGCCTGTAAGTGTACATAGTATATATAGTCTTATATGTACACAGTTGTTTGCTTCTTGTCTCCCCCATCAGAATGTGAGCTCCTTGAGGGCAGGGACTATTTTTGCCCTTATTTGTACCTTCAGTGCTTAGCACAGGGCCTGGCCCATAGTAAGCACTTCATAAATTTTTGTTGCCCAATTGAATGACATAGTAGGAAACAGACACAAAAATGACACAGTCCCTGCCCTCAAGGAGCTTACATTTTACTAGGGAGAACCACCATGCTCACAACTAAGTTTATACAGTGTGCATGAAATAAATACAAACGAATTTTGGAAGGGGGTAGAGCACTAGCCACTGAGGCAGGGACCAGGACTTTCTGTAGGAGATGTCACTTGAAAACATTCCAGGCATGGAAGGCAGCCTGTGCGAAGGCTTGGAGATAAAAGAATATTGTGTATAGAAGACAGCTATTTAGTTTAGCTAGAATGAAGAGTATGCTAGGGGGAGTGATGCAAAATCAGTTTAGAAAGAGAGGGTGGAATCTGTCTGGGAAGGGCTTTAAATGCCCAAGAGAGGAGCTTATATTTTTTTTCCTAGACGTATGAAGTTCATACAATGGAAAGGTCTGGGTCTGGAGTCAAAGGTTGCTGACTCCCCTCTGTCACCTTGGGCAAACCATTTCCTCTCTCTGAGCTTCCAGCGTTCCCATGTGTAAAATGAGGGCATTGGATCAGATGACCTTCCAGCTCTGTATCTTATGACCCTATGCTTTTTGAGCAAGAGGGTAACATGATCAGACCCGTGCTTGAGAAATGTCAATTTGGCAGCTTAGTGGAAAATGGATTGGAGAGGGCAGAAACTGCAGGCAAAGAGATCAGTCCGGAGGCTATTGCAATAGTCCAGAGGAGAGGTAACGAGATGCTAAGCCAGTGTGGAGGCTGTGTGAGTAAAGAGAAGGCAAGGTATAGTTTTAGGATCATGGGACCTGACTTTGAATCCCAGGGCCACCACTTAGCACCCGTGTGACTTTAGGCAAGTCACCTAACCTCTCTGGGCCTCCATTTCCACAACTGTAAAATGAGATGCTTAGAGATGTCTTCTTATAACCTTCGATCATAAACCCTTCCCAATGGTGCCAACATCTTTACTGGGAATCAAAAGTGACCCTACAGGGGGACAGCTAGGTGGCACCTCAGTGGATAGAGCACTGACCCTGGAGTCAGGAGGACCTGAGTTCAAATCCGGCCTCAGACACATAACACTCACTAGCTGTGCAACTCTGGGCAAGTCACTAAACCCCAATAGCCTCATAAAAACAAGTGGTCCTACCATGAGAGTAATACAAAACAGGGCTGGAAGGAGTGGGACAGAACCCTGCCTAAGTTGGCATTTCAAATTATTCCATTCAATTCAACACACATTGCCTACTGGGTACCAGGTGCTCTCTTTGGCACTGGAGATTGTATAAAGACAAAATAGAAATACTTCCTGTCCTCAGGGAATTTCCATTCTACTGGGGTTTCCCAATAAGTCAATATAAAGCATATCCAGGGGAGTCTGGGGGAGAGGGCACTAGCATCTGTAAGAGGCAGCATGCAAGCTGAGCTTTGAAAGAATCCAGAGTCTAAGACGTGGAGGTAGGGAGTGCCTTCTGAGCAAAGGCACCAAGACAGATGGAATGTCCTGCATAAGGAATAGTAAGTTGGCCAGCTTGGCCATGCGCCCAAGCCCCTCCTAGTTGGCCCGGCCAGTTGCATACCTCAAAGTCGGGACTTCTGGGGCCCAGTGTGACTATACTGCTGATGTGGAAACCTTACTGAAAACTATGAGCGTGCCTTGCATGGTCCCTTCTTGCACCTCTAGACTGAATAGGAACCCTGCCTGGTACAGAATAGATGAAATAATAATAATAATAGTAATGGCTCACATTTACCCAGTGTTTGAAGGTTTGCAAAACACTCAGCATAATCTCACCAGAGCCTCACTGAAACCTGATGAGGCATTTGTGACAGGTAGCTCATAATCCCATTTTCCAAATGATGAATGGCTAGAAAGCAGTTTGGCCACAAAAGGTCAGGGTGCAGGTTCAATCCAAGTCAACACTGCGATATGGCAGGGGAGAAACTGAATGCAGTTTGGGGCCACATGAAGTGATGAGAGCTTCCTGGAACCAGGAGGGAGAGTCCTCTGTCCTGCCAGGGACACGGCTGGAGGAGAGGGGTCAGTTCTGGGCACTGTAATTTAGGAGAGATTATTGATAATACTAATCATTCCAAGGGAAGAAACTCCTCTTGCTGCCATCCATTTTCACATCCTGGGACCAAGACCTTTGGATCTTTCAAACTCATAAGGTCACCTCCAAGCCTAGACGTGTCTACCTTGAGGTTGGTTCTTGGTCAGGAGAGGAAACATAAAGCAAAAAGAGGCAGCAAGACCCAAGTTTGCCGACTCTGGAGTATTACTAATAACCTAGACATGAACCAAACCCTACTCATCTAGACGAGGAAGACCAGGATGGTGAAAGGCCTTGAGTCCATGTCACATGGCTTCTGCATGGCTTGCTCATCAGCTGGATTGTATAGGCCCCCTCCATTACTACTTGCTGCCTTCACATTGCTAGTAGGATGATAGAGCCAGTCTCAAAGTACAGGCACAGTCATGGAGATGGCCCATGCAGCAAAGAATCAATTAAACTATAGGAGAGAGGGCACAGAGAGCATATGCCAGAGATCTTCTGGAAACTTCCAGGGATTCCAACAACATGGTGATTTGGGCCTTTGAGGGATGACAACCTTCCTGGATGTTTCCAGCCAGGTGGTGGCCCAGTGCTGAAAGGACTTGTTGCTGTAATGGGACTCATAAAACCCACTGGTCCTTGAACTCTCCCTGACCCTGTGATAGTGGTGAGGAGGGAGGAGGGGGTGTGCTGCTGTATCACTTAACTGGGGAGACAACTTCCTTTGACCCTTCTGGTGACATCATGTAACTCCAAGGCTTCTAGTGGGGGGGGGGGGTAGTGGTGGCAGTCTTGGTTTTTCTCCACCTTAACATCATGGCAACTACTTTCATATAGTATCCAGAGCAGGAGACACTTGTACCTGGTGCCCTCCTGCCATTTGTGTGTGTGTTTTCTCTCCTAAGGAGGTAATCAAGCATCAGTCTCAAGGTAGACGCACTCAGACTTGGAGCTGACCTTGTGCGTCTGAAAGGTACAAAGGTCTTGGGCCATGACTAGCAGCTGCAAGGGAAGTTTCTTCATGGGAGATGACCACCAACAAGAAAAGGAGCCTAGGGCCCTAGCCTGACTTGCCCAAAGACATGGACTGAAGTAGACAGCCCAAAGCTGAGGTGAGATGTAAAATGCCTAATCTGCAGTCCTGCAAACTGCTTTAAATGTTGACAAGGTTGAAGTACCAGCCACCTAACAGATTATAATAGTAGCTATTAAGTCAAGCTACTGAATCCTCTAGAGGCAGCAAAGTGGCGCAGTGATTACAGTACTGAGCCTGGAGTCAGGAAAACTCATTTTTCTGAGTTCAAATCTGGCCTCAGACACTAGCTGTGGACCCTAGGCAAGTCATTTAACCTGGTTTGCCTCAGTTTCCTCATCTGTAAAATGAGCTGGAGAAGGAAATGGCAAACCATTCCAGTATCTTTGCCAAGAAAACCCCAAAGGGGGTCACAGAGAGTCAGACACAACTGAACAACAACTGAATCCTCTTAAGCCAGTCTGCCAACATGTGCTGGGAGGATTTTATGTTTAGCATTTCTTTTGTGTGTAGGATTAAAATATTTGTTCCATGCTTGATTCATATTACACATGGAGTACCTTTCCACTCCCTGTTTTGGGGGAGATCTAGACATGAGCCCAAACCTAAGCTTTAAATAATTTGTCCCCAGGGGGCTAGGGTGAGAGTGTAAGAAGCCCTGTGAGAATAGGGAGATTAGCCCCAACTCTCATTAGAGGTCAGGCTCCCCAGAGGTCAGACTGAACCTGGGTCCAGAGCAAAGGGACCCTTTAAGGAAAGGGGGGTGGAGATGTGCTCCAGTGGCTCAGGCCCAGTTGTAGTTCTCAGCATTCTACCCATTATTCCTCCATCTTCCCCTTGATAAAAGATCCTGGTGCAGAGTTCACTGTTGTATTTATTACATGCTTCCCTGGCATCCCCATTGCCACACTCTAATGGCAGAGCACAAGCATATGTCCTCACTACAAAGGGACTGCATGGCTACTTCCTGTAGATCTTGTAAGGGAGTGAGGGAGTGAGGGAGTTGCACCTACTTTGAGGTACTATGAAATAAAAGACTAAAAAATCTGGAGGAGGCCAGAGTACTGGCAAACCTACGCAGAGCATTCATTCGTTTCCCAAGCACCCTGCTAGGGGCTAAGCCAGTCCTTCCCGTCAAGGATCTTCCATTGTCTGGAGGATTCAATGTCATCTAGTGCTAGGCTGTGTGCTAGGTGTTAGGGAGAAAGAGATGGAAAAGGACTTAGCCTCTGACCTCCAGGACCTTCCAGTCCAACGGGTGGAGGGAGGGAGGAAGAGGAGGTTACAACGCACCACACATGCACCAATAAGCATGACAGGAGATAGAGATGACAGAAGGAATGACGTCCATCTTGGGTTCAGAGAGGAAGTGGCATTGGCGTCAAGTCTTGCAGGACACTAGGGACTGCAACGAAAGGAGACGGGGGAAATCTATCAATAGCATGGGGGATGACATGAGCCAAGGCCCAAGAGGGCAAAAAAGGCAGGCTGGCCGAGAAGAGGGAGTGAGGAGGAGTCTACTGCGCTTCAAAAACCTTCCACGGTTCCCTACTGGATAAGAGTCCCTCCCCGATATGGCTCCATGTATTTTACATACATGAAGGAGAGTAGGATGAGCTAAGGCTGGGCAGGTAGGTTGGAGCCATATTGGAGAGGGACTCTAATGCCAAGATTAAGAGTTCAAACCTTATCCAGTAGGGAACCATGGAAGGTTTTTGAGTAGAGAAAAGACATGATCAAAGCAGCGCCTTAGGAATATTATTTGGGAAGCACTGTGGAGAATGGATTGGAGAGGGGAAATACTGGAAGCAAGAAAGCAAGTTGGAAAGCCATTGCAAGAGTTTGGGCAACAAGAGATGAGACCCTGAAAGGGGGTGACAGTGCGCATGGAAAGGATGGGCTAGGCAGAGGGAGAACCCAAAAGACTTTACAACTGATTGGATGTGGGGAGAAAATATCAAGATGGTTATGAGCCTGGATAACAAAGAAGATTCAATTCAAGAAGTAGTTATTAAGCACCAGCTGTGTGCCAGGCACACTAAGGTACGGGGAGACAAAAACAAAACTGACATGGTTCCTGCCCTCCAAGAGCTTCTCTTCTAGGGAGAAGGAAGGCCATAGTAGTCCTACTACCATCCAGGCCTCAGAACCCAAGCCCACCACTCTAGCACTGTTGGACTTACTGCTCCAGACGCAAATCCTATGACAGGAGGGGCCCCGCCACGTTAGCTCCCCTGAGTGTCGGTGCACTTACCATTCTATTTATAATACTGTTCCTATGGAACTAACTCCCTCCTGCCTCACCGATGAAATACTAACTCCTCTGTCTGGCATTTAAAGCTCTTTGCAATGTGGCTCCAAAGTACCTTTCCAGACTGATTTCACATTACTCCCCCTCACGCACTCGGGTTCCAGCCAGACTGGCCTGCTCGCTATTCCCCATACACGCCTTCCTGTCTCCTGCCTGTGTACCTTTGCACAGGCTCACCGCCATGCCTGGAATGATCTCGAGATCACCTCACCTCTGCCTCAACACTCAGCTCAAGCGTTTTACCATCACCACTAGCACCATCACCACCCCCCAAACTACTTTGCACAGACTCTGGATAGAGTGTGCATTTACTCATCTGGGGATGTATTGTTTACCATGGGAGAAAGTAAACTCCTTGACAGAATGGACTGTTTTCACATGAGATGTTATAGCTTCAATATCTAGCACACAGTAGGTGTTAAATGTTTGCTGAATTGAACTGAACTAACTGTCCCCAGTGCTAGGTTTTCCTGGTCCAGTGAAGATCAGGCTATCTCCAGCTCTACCCAAACTAAGTAGTCTGTGGATATGCTCACACTTGACTGAGAACTCCTTGGTAGAATGGAAGAACCACTGGCTATGATGTCAGAAAAGTTGTGTCTGAATCCTGAGAGTGTTAATTACTACCCATCTACATGACCTTGGGCTTTCCCTTCACTTTTCCTGTCTGGGACTCAGTTTCCTCCTCTGTAAAAAGTGGGGTGGCACTAGATGACCTCTAAGGACCCCTCCAGTTCTAAATCCTGTGAGCCTATGGAAAATAGGGATGGGTGCTCCATGCCACTGAGTTTGGTTGGTGATGCTAGGATTTGGGACAGCAAGGACGAGGCAAAGAAACTTGGAAATTTTAGAGACACTAGGTTCCAAAGGGAACAAAAAAGATTTAAAATAAGAATGGGTCAGACCCCAGGGATTCTGGGACCCTAAAAGGAGGCGTTTTGTTGAGAGCAGTGTTTGGGGGGAGAAATCCAGGGTGGGATGCACCTTAAGCCCAAATAGTAAAGACCTTCCTATGTAACCAGAACAAGGACAGAAGGCTTAGCTAGAACTGGGAAGATAAATGAATCAAAGATACCCAAAGGGAATTTAATAGCATGAGCCCAGGCCCCCAGAACTTGGCCAATTGGCCCAGTGATGGGCATGTTAGTAGACCAAGTCCCTTGTACCGTAGTTGAGATTATCTGCATATGTTAAGTGGCTGGCATGAACATACTACGCTGGAGTGAGCATGACAGGAGAGAGAGAGCACAGGAGAAAAGCAAGGGGAAAAGAAGGCTGGTCCCAGGTGCACAACCTTGGGAAAAGTTCTGCCCTTTCTAGATGGTGGAAGTGGCAAATTACCTAGTGGTCTTCTGTCCCGTCCCCTCCTAAGAAGAGAGGGCAGAAAACACTTGTCCCATCCCTACTTCTGTAGTGTCTGTTTGATCAGGAGCTCTCCCTGCTCCCCCAGAAGCAGTTAGCCCTTCAGATGGGGCAGCGGTGGGGGGGGGGTGATGCTAAAGCTCACAGCTATTTGATCAGCACCTCGGAATATCAGAGGCAGCTGGGATTTCAGTAACCATCTAGTCCAAGCTGTATCTGAATCTGAATTCTATACGGAATCCCTGACTGGCGTTGAAGACAGGCTCCAGTTAGGGGAGCTCACCCCCACCTCCCCAGGCAGCCCATTCCACTTGTGAACAGCTATAGTCATTAGGAAGTTTTTCCTTACATCAAGCCTAAATCTGTCTCTTTGCAACTTCTTTCCACTGATCCCAGTTCTCCTCACTGGAGCCAAATAGAACACGTCTAATCCTTCTTCCAGGTGACAGCCTTTCAAATATTTGAAGACAGCAATCAGAGCCCTAACTAGGAATACTTTGACCTGGAGGGCAACCACAGCACAAAGCACAATCTGAGTGACTGATGAGGCTGCCATACCCTCAAGGACTGGGAGAAGGACATCTCAGTGTCAGGACTCTGGAGCTGGCAGGAAGGGTGAGTTTGTGCCATGTAGCAGAGGCTGGCAGATGACCATGAGATGTGAGGTATAGGGACCACAGCCCCTAGACTGCCTCAAGGAAAATGTATGCCCCCTTGAATGTCAGCACCCTGGCACAAAGCTCCAATAACCCCACCCTAGCTATGGTTCTGACAACTATCATCTCTCTTAAATACTTCTCTTTGCCAGGCTAAATATTCCCACTTTTTTCAACCTATCCCCATATAGCAGACTTGAGGCTCTTTGCCATCCTAGGGTACCCCCACTGGCATCTCTGTAGCTTATTTTGAGGCAAAGAGGAAGGGTCCAGGGCCTGTGACTTCCTGCCACCAGAGTGGACTATCCACTCCCCAATAACTTAAGAGTCTTAGAGTTGCCTGGGTCATTAGGCTAGGTGACTTGCCCAAGAGACAGCTATCAAGTGTCAGAGGTTGACTCATCGATTTCCTTCCTAAAATACAGTGGCCAGAACAGGATGTAATTATCCCACTAGGTCCTGACCAGGGCAGGGCACCACAGGACTGTCTTGTCCTTTTTTCCAGGAAGCCGTGGCTCCCTTCAGACACCCTAAGAACACATCAGCCTTCTCTGAGCCCATGTACTAATGATAATATCTTTGTCGTCTATAGTCCTTTACAACTCACTAAGTTTTTTCCTATCTATGATCTCATTTGGTCTTTATAATAACCTTATGCAGCACAAGTAACATTGTTCCCATTTCATCGATGAGGAAGCTCAGGAGTCACCCAATCAGTTCCAAAGGCAGATCGCTGGGTGTATGCTGTGTCTCAAGTGCTTCTGCTCCACCTTTGCTGAGCTCCAGCCACCCCCTTGCTCAGGGCTCTCCAGGCACCCCAGACCCAAGGGTGAGGAGGAGACACATAGCCCTCCTCACCAAGCCCCTCTGCCTTCGCCCCGGTAGGGGGAATCAGGCTCAGGGAGTGGCCACGAGCCCGCAGTGCCGTGCTGGACACTTTGTCTGCCAAATTGTGAGATTCCAGGTTTCTTATTCCAGTACATATGCATGCATTTTGAGCCAAGAGAAATAGCTTTGTGCCTCCCAACAGCTGTGGTACAGAGAGCGAAGGCTATATCCAAAGAACCAACTGTATAGTCAAGTTTACCTTTCCTCATTAGGGCTCTGTTTGGTAGCTACATATAAACAGAGGCTCCAACGAATTTGTAAAACTCCCAATGCTGTGCCTGCTTAGCGTTCAATACAGACAAGGCCAGTTAAGGACCACTGGAGATGGAGGCGAATTTATACCAGACTAAATAAATGCCATCAGCCCCGGGGGCTGAGGCTGTGGGGATCAAGTCCAATCTTAAGGTGCTTCAAAGCTGGAAAGCACATGGCAGTGCCCCAGGGGTTAAACGATGAGGAGAGCATCAGGAGCTGTGAAACCCATGCCCGCTGAGTTGGAGAGCAACCACTTCTCCTGTCTTTCCGACGTCTCCAAAGGAGAGGGCCGTTACTTACTTAACCATTCACAACGATGGTCTAACCGGGGAACACCAAAGCTGCCGCATGCCATCTGGGAGCTCGCAGCTCACTAGTGCAATCCCCACCCAGAGCTCCTCCACAGGCCGCTTTGGGGATCCTTCCTAAAAAGTCCATGCACTGTTGGGCTGAATTAAATGAGGTGTAGCTTCCAGGACCAGGGGACTGGCAGTCCCCCTGTAATCTAATCTGCTCAAACCACATGTGGAAGCCTGTGTTCAGTTCTGGGTGCCACAGTTTAGGAAGGACATAGATACACTGAAGAACACCCCAAAGAGGCCAATCAGGTTGGTGAAGGGCCTTCTTGAATTCATATCATATGAGGATTATTTAAAGAACTGGGTATGGTTGTTGTTGTCGTTTTTTTTTCTGGAGGAGAGAAAACTGGGTGAGAGACATAAGGGAGAAATAAAAAGAGATACTAGCTGTGTTCAAATATTTCAGTGGCAATTACACGGATTAAACTTTCTCTGTTTAGCCCAAAAGGGAAGAACCAGGAGCAGCAAAAGGTAGAAATTGCAAAGTGGAAACTGAGTTTCGATGTCAGACAAGATTTCCCAATGATGAGAGTTATCCCAAGGCGGAATGAGCTGCCTCCAGAAGTCATGAGTTCCCCCCTCATTGGAGGTCTTACAGCAGAAGCCAGATGACTATTTGGATACCACAGTGGGGTTTCCTTTTGGCTATAAATTGGATTAGATGGCTGCTGAGATCCCTTCTGACTCAAATTCTGTGATTCTGTGACACAAACTAGAGAAATGTGCTCTAGACTTAAATGCCCAAGTCAAAGAGTGGCTTTACAGCTCAGAAGGAGAGAGGGATCACAACTGTCAAAAAGCTGAATTAAGAGCTGGGAAGAAAACTGGACCTTGTCATTATGAATATCCATTCTTTTGTTTTCTGATGTCCATGAATAATCTGTCATTTCATCACGGCAGGCTCTCCCTTCTGACCCAGATTGTGGCCCATCTGTGACTTCCAAGTCTTAGGGGACTGGCAGAAGCTCTGAAGGGTTAAGTGACCTACCCACAGACATCCAGCTGAATCACCAAGTCCCAGAATGTCAGTTAGCTTGGGACCTCAGAGGCCTGTACCTGAGCAAGAACGTCCTCTCCAACCCCAACCTTTGGGACAATCCACCCCTCCCAAGGCAGGCTCAGCACACCGTTTGAAGGTTCTTCTATTCATTAGTTTTCCCTTATACCAAGCTCAAATCTTCATCTCCATAATCATCCATGGCTACTGGTTCTACCCTTTGGGGCCAAGAAGAACAAGTCTATCATGGAAAGAAACCCCACTGTTTCCAACTTAGGGTTCAAGTCAGTAAAAAGCTTTCTTTTGTCCATAGTTACAAGCCAAGGCAGGGAGAAGCATCGCTTGGCTCATAGAGAAGGAAAGTTTCTATGGGGTAGGCAGTCTTTTGAATATAAGCCATTTTCCACCAAAATTTATTGAATACTTACAGAAAACACACAGCCACTAGCCTTGGGAACAATTTGTCATGGTCAAATGGAGAGGACAGAGACTTCCTAATATGCTAGGGCCTCAGCAGTATGAGACAGAAAAGACTGTCTTTCGGTTGCTTTGCCTGAGGAGGGCAACACATAGGAGTCAGATTGACTTCCCATCTACACTGAAATAGAGACTTATTCTCCAATGATGGTCAAGAAATGATGGTCAAGAAAAGATCACATCAAGAAAGGCAAAATACAGCTATGGCTCCCTCTTTCCCACCATCCAGTCTAGACCCTCTTCCACAAGGTTTAGTGCTTCAAATATCTGAAGTCGCCTATCATGCCCAACCCAAATCCTCCACCAATTCTTCTCTGAGTTGAATAGCCATAGATCCTAGACCACAAAAGGAATTTGGGGGGAAGCTTCAGGAGCAAGTTGTAGTATGAAGGACTCACTATCCCCCATTCTCAGCCTGCCCTTTTCTGTCTCCATGCCTTTGTTTTCCACTGTACCCCATACCTGGAACGATCAGAGCATCAGACTCCTCTCTCCCCAGTTTTACTCGTTGAAACTAGTAAGCTAGTCAATGCCAAAAGGCAGGATTTCATCCTAGTTCCCCCTGAGGCCAGGTCAAGTATTCTATCCACTACGGCACACTACCTCTATTGGTCAATCTAACCTGAGTTTCATCTTAGCTTGATAACCGAAAAATGCATCCTGGTCTTCTCTACAACTTCTCTTGCTTTCTACAGACTTGCACATGTACACAAGCTCTAGTACATGAGTTTCTGGAGAGATCTCTACAAGCCAAACCATATTCAGACAGCCACTGGGACAGAATGTGATGGGGAGAAGAGCATTAAACAGTTACTCATGGTTGAAGGAATTGAACAAAATCCTCTTTGGAGATTAAACCGGGAGATTTGAATTGGCTCAAGACCAGTATGAGGAGAAAATTGGCATTAAGTCAGCTGCCTCTCATGTCCTCCATAGCCATGTCTTCATGTCACCCTCAAGTGTCATACCTAGAAACAGCAAAAACAGGCATCCCAGGCTTTGGTCTGGTTTGATCTGGTTTGATCTGGTTTGATCTTCTTTACATTTCAAGGGAAAAGGCATGTCTCACTGAAAATCACCAAGGCAGTCTAAATGGGAGAGACCATCTTATCTAGTCAATAGATCATCTAGTTTACACCAACAATTATCTAGCCCAGCTCCCTCATTTTACACATGGGGAAACTGAGGTTCAGAACAGTGAAGTGATTTGCCTAGAGCAGCTAGTTTCCACCAGCGTTTTAGGAAAAGAGGCCTGTGGAATTAGCGCAATATAACAAGATATACTAAGTGATTACATAGTTTATTGCCAACAGAAAATGATCACTAGTGGGAACTAATGTTTCCTGATCACTCCAAAGTGATTTTCTAATCATTAATCAGGAACAATCAGCATGAAACACATATTTCCAAATATATTGCACTTTCATTTAGGGTTTGGAATTAATTTAGAGTGACTTCAGTAGATCTTCCATTCAAGTCTACTGGGGGCATGGTGCCAGTGAAGCTAAGGTCATAAGGCATACATAACTAAGAACTACTGAACTTGGAGCTAATTCAGCTGAGTGAAGGTGGGAGAGGTGGAGATGGCAGTGGCATAAAGAGAGATCAGGGCAACTATGGGTTTCTGTGGTTGCCTTGAAAAGGTGTGATCTGTCCTCCAGAGTCCAGTACTTTCCCTGTGAGGATTGGTGGGTAAGAAAGGCCCCGAGAGAGGGGCACCAGAGGAGCAAGGCCTTGGTTGTGTCTACCCTAAATGGCTGGCGTGGACCAGAGTAGAACAACAAGGTGACGCCCAGGGGCAGCAGTCACCACAGGGAGGAAACATCCTCTCCCACAAATGTCGATGCCCTGAGGTAAAGCCTCACTCATCCCATACTAGTTACAGCTCTGGTCATGGATCCCTTCCCTACGTGAGACAATTAGATTTACTCTGTCCTCTGACCACAGACTGTATCTTTGACCCAGGTCTTTGCAAATGTGTGCAGTTGGTCATGGAGGGACTAGGGTAAGAGAGCGGGAATAGCATGGTACAAACCCCAGCAATGCCCAACATTCATATACAAAGGGCAGCTTTGTTGTTCCAATGAGCATCGCTAAACCAAATGTCCTAAAGCAGGTTGTTACCCACACACTAAGCATAACCAGGCTTGAATTTGGGCCTCCACACTTTCTGTGGGTACAGGGTTTGCTTGGATTCTCTCTACTGTTGGGTAGTTTCCCAGTCTTCATTATTCACATAAAAACTCAAGCGAGGGCCCAAAAGGGATTTCTCAAGCCAGTATTTCCAGGCACAAGAATTTTATGTGCCAGTCAGATTTATGATAATAGGAATAGAATGAATTAAGTCAGCTGCCTAGATGATGTCTGGGATGGATTTCCCAGACTACCTTGGAGACCGTCCCTTTATCTCCTACTGTTCTTGGTAAAAATAAAAAAGCTCTTTGGCCAAGTGTAATATTTTCCCCCTATCCTGGTCAGCGCCAACTGCTACACTGGGCCACGAGTTCTTTCTTTCACCCAAATGGCTTCACTTGACCACGTCTCACTCGAGTTTTTCTTTCGATGAGTGCTCTTCTCACTGTCTCTTTTTTGCCCTCTCTCTCTTCTCTATGACTCGCTGCAATAACCGAGGGGCCAGTTCAAGAAGAAGGAGCAACAAGAAGAAAGACAGCCTTCCCAGCTCTCCATTTGTACCCCTTTTCACAATGCAATATTAAACTCATTTTTCATTTCCAAAAAAAAGTTTTCAAGGGCAAATATTAATCCAGCCATAAAATATAATGTTAAATAAATCCTGTCACTTTTCTGCACCCTCGGTTTAAAAAAAAAATGAAAATGAAGCCAGTGATGCTGGAACCCTTGGCAAGAAAGGCAGCTCCATTCTACAAAGGCGCAGAAGTGCTTTGCGTTCTGTAACTGGACTAGAGCATGTGATAACCCTTTACAGGGCATATGCTTCAGCCAACAAGTATTTATGAAACACCTACTATGTGCTAGGAAATGGGAATACAAGTGCCAAAAATGAAATAATCTCTACTCTCAAGGAACTCACATTCTAAATATATAAATATGAAATATTTTATTATGATCTCATTCATCCTTATCTGAGCTCTATGAGAGAAGTGAGTATGTAGTACCACACTTCATACAAGAATGGAGCAAGACGTGGAAATGTTAGGTGACTTGATCAAGGTCATACGGCTAGTCGATGGCCAAGTCAAAGATAGAATCCATATCTCATGTTACCAGGAATCAAATTATTTAGAAATTATAGAATTTCTATATAGATTTTATATGTATATATAGAAAGTATAGAATCAAAGAGTTGGAAGGGACCTTAGTGACCATCTAGTCCAGCCCGTATACCCGAAAAAGGATCTCCTCTACCTCAGAGAAGACATGAAGAAGCAAGTGTGGAGAGCTTTTTCTAGCAAGAGTTAAGACAATACCATGAGGGCCAACTGGAGGGCCATTTTTGCTAGCTGATTTTTTTTTTCTTTTTCTTTTTCTTTTTTTTTTGTGAGGGCAACTGGGGTAAAGTGACTTACCCAGAGTCAAAATACTGCAGTGGTTTTCTCTTTCTTTCTCTAGCAAACAGGGTTAAGTGACTTGCCCAGGATCACACAGCTAGTAAGTATCTGGGGTTGGATTTGAACTTAGGAAGATGAATCTTCCTGACTTCAGGTACGGCACTTTATCCACTGTACTACCTTGGAGGGCCATTTTTAAGGAAGGAGGGGGTGGGGGGGGACACCTGGGCATGTTTGTAGACAGCAGGGAAGGGTTCTGTGAAGAGGGATTGAAGATGAGAGACCATAAGGAAGATGACCAAATGGACAAGCTCCCAGAGGACAAGGAGGAGATGGGATCAAGGGCCTAAGTGAAGGAATCAGTCTCAACAAGTCTCAACCTCTTCCTCTGAGACTGGAACAAAGAAGAGAAGAATTAGGAATGATTTCAAATGTATTTGAAGTATAGAATTAGGGGGGAAAGGGAGCTCCTGATGAATGGTGAGTCCAATTGAGATTAGAAAACACCTCTTTACGTACCTTCCCCCTTTAAAGCTTTTCTTTATGTCATCTTTTCCTATTAGTGTCATCTTTGAGGATAAGGACTTCCTTGCTCACTTGTATTTGTATCCCCAGTGCTTAGCACAATGACTGGCACATAATAAATGAAGTTTAATAAATACTTTATCTAATTCCATTAGCATGACTGAAAAACTTAGTTACACCTTGTAAAAGGATAAGAGAGTATAAGTGCTTCTTTAAGACCTTAACACGTCGTTATCTATGTTACCAGCCCCTTACTTTCTGTAATTTCATCCACTGAGCTTAGGGGTGCGTAGGAATGAATTGATCAGGGGTACCCCATCAAAGCCTCATGATTGCATTAACAGACTCAGAAGAAGCCTTCAATAAAATACAGCACTCATTCATGTCAAAAAAACAACTATAAAATAGGCATCAAAATATATGTATGTGTATAAGACATAGGCATCAAAAGTATATTTATTTGGTAGAGGGCATGTTGGGGGTGAAGTATGTACAGGGTGTCCCAAAAATCTTAGTGCACTTTAATGTTTTAAGAGCTCTAGCTCCACCTGCTCCTTCCATAATAATAATATTATAATAATAGGTAACATGTATATAACACCTACTATGTGCCAGATACTATGCTAAGTGCTTTACAATTATCTCATTTGATCTTCACAACAATGCGACAAGGTAGGTGCTATTATTATCCTCATTTTACAGATGAGGAAACTGAGGCAAACAGAGGTTAAGTGACTTCTCCAGGGTCACACAGCTAACAAGTGTCTGAGGCTGGATTTGAATTCAGATTCTCCTAACTCTAGGTCTGGCACTCTATCTAATTCACCACCTAGCTGCCTTCCACTGTGCTCTCTGGAATGCCTGCTCCATAATTAACAAACTTACCTTCATCTTCAAATTTTTCCTTTCTCGCTCCCTCTTATCTTCTGATACTCATGGAGACCTAGGTCCCTCCTGTTGGCATTGCATCCCAGGTCCTGCTTTCCAGAGCTGGTCCCACTTTCACTCATGCCATTCCCTCTCCTAGTCACTAATTGGGGGTGGGTGCTGTCCAAATGTTTCTTGTTTCACATTTCCACCTTCAGACTCTCCTACTACCATTGCTCAGCAACTTTGCCTTTGAGCTCATTCAATCAAATTTATCATCCTATTAAGATCTGGGGGTTTTGGTAGCTGTTATGTACTGACCCTTTGGACATTCTCCTTCCTTTCCCAGGGAGTTTAACGACTGGCTCAAAGTTTTTCTCTCCACCTCAACTCCTGTCCTAAAACTAGGGAACTTGAACCTAATACACCTATCGATACTCCCTCCAATATTATAACTTCTCAATTTGCTGATCTACTCAGTCCACTATCCCATCTCAGCCACACACAGAGACGGCCGTACCCATCACCCCCAAGTGTTCCATTCCCATGTTTGTGAACTCTGAAGTTCCTTTTACTGAGCAGAAGCTTTTATCATTCTCCCTTTCCCTCTGGCTTACGACCTCCTCACTCTGTTCTTCATCCTTACCATGACTTTCAATGCCACCAAACCTCAGTTGCTCCCCAGGCCACACTCTTCAATCTTGCCTTTCTCCAACTTGACATTGTCCTCCACATTGAGCCTCTTGCCTCCTTGTCTTATCACCAATTGTGCTTTGCCAAACCCCAACTTTGGATCACTCCCACCATATGTCACCTGCCCTGAGGCAGCTAGGAGGTACAGTGGACGGAGTACTGGACCTGGAGTCAAGAAGACCTGATTTCAAATATGACTTCAGACACTTACTAGCTATGTGATCCTGAGCAAGTCACTTGACCTCTGTCTGCCTCAGTTTCCTCACTTGTAAAATGGGGATAATAATAGTACTTGCCTCCCCAGGGTTGTTGTGAGGATCAAAAAGATAATATTTATAGAGACCTTAAAACAATGCTTTGCACATAGTAGGTACTTAATAAATATTTGTTCCTTTCCTTCCCTGTATGGCACCCTCTCCCTCCACCATCTTAGCCAAGGACTTCATCTCATACTTCACCAAAAAAAAAATCGAGACCATTCCACAAGAGCTCCATCTCCTTCCTTCTACCTTATCTCACATCACTCAGATATCTTCTCCCACTAGCTCTGCTTCTCCCCTGCCTCACAAGAAGAGATGGCCCTTCTCCTTGTCAAGATAAACCTCACCCTCTACATCCACCCTTGATCCCATCCCCTCCTGCCTTCTCCCCCAGATCACCCCTTCTCTCATCCCCATTCTCTCACTAATCTTCAGTCACTTCCTATCTACTGGTACTTCCCTGTTGGCTACAGACATGTCCATGTCTTATCCATCCTTAAAAAAACCCTCCCTTGATCTGAACTTCTTCTAACTATGGTCTTATAGCTCCTCTCTCCCTTCACGGATAAATTCCTTTAAAAAATCCATCTACAATAGCTGCCTCCACTTCCTCTCCTTTCACTCAGTTCTAAACCCTCTGTAATATGGCTTCTAACTTCATCATACAACTGAAATAGTTCTCTCCAAAGTTACCAATGATCTTTTTCTTAATTGTCAATCTAATGACCTTTTCTCAATCCTCATCCCTCTTGACTTTTCAGAAGCCTTTGACAATGTTAATCACTCTCTTCTCTCCAGGTTTTCCTGACACTGCTCTCTCCTGGCTCTCCTCCGATTTGTCTGACCTCTCCTCTAGCTCCTTTCAGGTCACATCCACTAACCATGGGTGTCTCTCAGTGCTCTGTTCTGGGTCCTTTCCTCTTTTCCCTCTATCCTATTTCACTTGGCAATCTCATTAGTTCCCCTAGGTGAAATTATAATCTCTATGCAAATGTTTCCCAGATCTATATACCTGACCCTAGTCTCTTTCTTGAGCTCCAATTTCACAAGGTCTTGATGTCTCAAACTAGATAACATTTCAAAACAAATACGTCTAAAATAGAACTTACTATAACTTTTCCCCAAAGCCTTTCCTCTTCTGAACTTCCCTATTACTATTGACAGCAACACCATCCTCCTACACTCACACAGGTTAGTCACCTCCACATTATCCTTGACACCTCATTCAAACTCACCCCACATAACCCAGTCACTTGCTAAATCTTGTTCTTTCTACCTTCATAATAACTACTTACACACACACACACACACACACACACACACACATACACACACACATATGCTCTCACATACCTCCCTTTTTCTCAACTCACATTGCCTCTACCTTGGTACAAGCCCTCATCACACCTCTCCCCATTCTAACCCATACTTCACTTAGTTGTCAAATGAATTTTCCTAAAGAGCAGGTCTGACCACGTCCCATGTGGCTCCCTATTACCTCCCGGATCAACTGGCATTAAAAGCCCCTTCCCACTTTTCTAGTCTTATTACATTCTACTTCCTTCCATAAACTTTACAATCCTGCAACAATGAATGACCTGCTTGCTGTTCCTCAGACATGATGCTCCATCTTGGCAGCTATGTGACGCTGCAGTGAATAAAGCACTGGGTCTGAAGCCAGGAAGACTTGAGATCAAATCTGACCTCTGACACTTACCAGCTGCATGACCCTGGGCAAGTCACTTCACCTCTGCCTGCCTCAGTTTCCTCACCCATAAAATGGGTGCTATAACAGCAACTACCTCTCGAGGTTGTTGTGAATATTAAATGAGATAATATTTGTAAAGGCCTTAACACAGTGCCCGGCATATTCTCTTCCCTCCCCTCCCTCTTTCCCTTTCTGACTCCATGCCTTTTCACTGGTTGTTACCCATGCATGGAATATTCTTCCTCATCTACACCTCCTGGTTTCCCTGGCTTCCTTCAAGATTCAGTTCAAATTTCACCTTCTGCAGGAGCTCTTTCCCAGTTCCTTTTCCCTTTCCCCTCACTCCCCACTGCTAGTTCCTTCTCTCTGAGATTGCCTTCCATGTATACTGAGGTTATCTTGTGTGTGTATGTACCTTTGTATAGGGCGGCTAGGTGGCGCTGCAGGAGATAGACCACTGGGCTTGGAGTGAGGAAGACTCATCTTCCTGAGTTCAAATCTAGCCTCAGACTCTTACTAGCTGTGTGACGCTGGGCAAGTCATTTCACCCTGTTTGCCTCAGTTTCCTCATCAGTAAAATGAGCTGGAGAAGGGAATGGCAAACCACTCCAGTGTCTTTGCCAAGAAAACCCTAAATGAGGTCACAAAGAGTTGGATACGACTGAAAATGCTAAACAACAACAAGGAATAACAAATATAAGGAATCTGGAGAAACATGGGAAGACTTGTATGAACTGGTGAGAAAGCAGAACCAAGAGAACAATACACATGACAGCTATAGCAATATAGATGAAGGCAATGCTAAAAGACAACAGAATTCAGATCAAGTGCAATGATCGGTGTTGGTTCCAGATGACTGATATTGGAACGTGCTTCCTTCCACTCTGTAGAAAGGTAATTGAGTATGAATGTGGAATGACCCACACTCTTGTCAGTGAAGGCAACAATCCTGATGATGGCATGAGAAGGGAAGAGATGGGTGCGAACAATATCTGGTAGCAGACCACATCTTCCCCAGTTACACAACTGACTGAAAGGATCCCACTCTGCTTACTGCTTAATGAATATGAAGCATTTGATTCAGTAGAGTGAAAGACAATTTCCAAACCATGGCACTTGTGCTCTGGCTCTCCTCCTAGAACTCCAAATCTACCTCTGGGACTCCAGGCTTCACTTTATCTTGCCTAGAACCAGGCCACCATGCTACTTCCTGACCACGTCCAAACCATGTTACGCTTCTACTTTCCAACTCTACTTCCCCATATGTGTCCTCTTCTCCCATTAGAACAGTAAGCTCGGGGCAGCTAGATGGCACAGTGGATAGAGCACCAGCCCTGAAGTCAGGAGGACCTAAGTTCAAATGCGGCCTCAGACATGTGATCCTCACTAGCTGTGTGACTCTGGGCAAGTCACTTAACCCCAACTGCCTTAAAAAAAAAGAACAGTAAGCTCCTTGAGGGCAGGGACTGTATGACTCACTTGTATTTGTATCCCCAGAATTTAGCATAGTGCTATCCATTACTATTACTATTATTAGACATATGATTGCCAGAGGTGTTTGCCATTGTCAAGGAGGATGCCTACCTAGCACAAAATCCAGTGGAAGAGAGAGCCCCTATAGAAGGTAAGGTCTTCCAGATATTCTTATTATAGATGAATAGATGATAATGGGTTGACTGCTACAAGACCTAGAACACTGAAGAGCTCCCCAAATGAGATTTATAATTACTCCAAAGCATTTAGGGCCTGACCCAGGAAAAACCAAGTAGATAAAGGATTCCTACTGTCCAGGCTATATGCAGTTGGATGAACAATTCATAAAGCTAATGTGTTAGTATCTATATCTTGTACAGACATACAAATGAATGTATGAATGAATGAATGAAAAAGCATGCTTACTGAGCACTTACTACATGCCAAGCCCTGTGCTAAGTGCTGGGATACAAACAGAAAAGCAAATCAGTCCCTGATCTTGAGGGTTTGGTATGTTTAGAAAACCAGTATGGCTACAGCAGAGAACTGACATATGGGGATATCACTAGCTATCTTCTTCTCACTCTATAGGCAGGCCCCACTAGCTTCAGCATTATGGAGAGGTCCAAAGAAGGAGTGTCTCCCTTTCTTGGAAAGCTTTATCCACTTCATCAAGGAGATGCAGGCCTTTTTAGACATTTCCGAATTTAAAGTTATGCCATTATCCCTACCCAGTCTTGTGCCTTTATTCCTTTCCCAAGTGAATATTGAATGAGATCCAGAATTGGAAGAAAGGAGAACAAGCTGGATTGTCTTTGGGAAATTGAAGTTCTTTTAATGAACTCAAACTAAAGTCGATCTTTTCAGCACCAATATTCTTCCAGCGACGTCATATGACCATAATTCACAAAAACCCCCAGTCTCAAAAAGTAAGGGTCATCCAAATGGCACTGGCAAGGCATATGGTGGGCATGAGTAGGCAGCAACACAGCACTAATGAGGAATTGTGCAAAATCAAAAGCATCAGAAAGGTGAATGGTTTGATTGGTCATGAAGCAAAAGCAAAAAGTAACAAATGAATGGTTCAAATGTTCACTAACATCAAGAGGGCTAGAGGAAGGTTACTCCGACACAATGGGCAAACAAAATGGTTGTGATCAGCTTTATTGGAGGAGATCACAGATCCGTCTAAGTATTGAAGTACAACAACTGGCCAGTTGTGTGAAGTAGTCTTGTTTTAGTCATATTGAAGAGAGATCAGTTTGGCAGCCCATTCAGAAGGCAAGAACCAATGCCACATGCAATGCCCAGTGGAGGGACAACAGGAAGTTAAAAGGATCAAGGGACTGGTCCAGGACTCTCCTATCTGAAACATGGACAAAGTTGATGCTCAATTCCAAATAGAAGGGGGGAAATGGCATCCTGGCACAGGAAGAGTAATGGTGAGTTTCCAATCATAACGTGGCCAAAGATGTGCCATTAGATGTGCAGAGAACTCCGGGGAACCTCCAAAAGTAAAAGAGAATCACAGAATATTAGAGTGTGAAGGGACCTCAGTGGCCCTCTGATCTACTCCATACTCAAAAAAATAAAAAAGAATGCCCTCTATAAAACCCTTGACAATCCAAAACAGGCCTCCACTGAGGGGGATCCTGCTCCCTCCCAAGGCAGCTCAATCTACTTTGAGATCGTGAGGAGAAACTGTTTCCTTTTTCTCAACCTATACTGGCCTCTTGGCAACTTCCCCCTCCCTCCATGGCTGCTCCCGCTTGTGCCCTCTGGAGCCAAGCAGAACAAGGCAAATTCCTCTTCCAGCTTTTAAGTCCTTGAAGACAGCTATCAGGTGCCCCCCAGAGCCTTCTATTCTTTAGACTAACCACCCCCAGTTCCTTCACCTAATCGTCATACGGCATCAACTCCAGGCCCTCTGCCATCCTGTTTGCCGTCCTCTGGATGTTCTCCAGCTATTGATGTCCTTCTGAAAGATGGCACCCCAAACAGAAGGTGGTACTCTAGATGATGTGTGACCGGGGCAACTCACAGTGGGACCACTGCCTCCTTAGTCCTAGAAGTTGGGTGTCTCCTCATGGACCCTGACAAGAATATACCATTGAAAACCTGGTACTAAAGCAAGTAAAATGGAGAATGAAGAAAAGGTAGGATGGAGCGATATCATAACAACTTCACAGTGTGCGGAAAAGGAACCTCAAGAAAATGCCATGAAGAAAAGGCAGAAGGGGAAAAAAGGTAGTCGGGGAAAAGAGAGAAGTAGAGAGATGGCCAGGACTCCATTCCTGCCTTCCTTTGTTTGGGGGTACATAGCATTTATTTCCACTGGTATTTTGAGTTCATAGTAAAAAAAATTATTTCAATGTGCCTAGGTTTGATTCCTTTCCAACCTAATACATGCTCTCCCCCCCCCATTCCTCCAAGCCAAGAGTTCTCATTATAACCTTTGGTCTTTGCCATTCTGGGCGGAATTCACTACGTGCATGTTCTATGCATGCACGACGGGACCTACGTAACACCCTGCTGCAGCAGAGGCCCCCCTATGATACCTCAGCCTCTGGTAGGACAGATTTGAGTCATACAAATCCAGCTTCTCCTCTGGCATCTGGGATCCAGCTCAGCTGCAGCTCACTCCACCTCGGCAGTGGTCTTGCAGTCTTCTCAGAGCGCAGGCAAGAGAGCTTCACTCTGAGAGATGGTGGCGGCAAAGAACTCTCCAGACAACTGTGAGGACTGTCACTTTCTAGATGTGAGTCACTTTGCTTTTTTCCCTGCTCCACCAGATTTTGTCCAGGGCAGCAGAACTAGTAGAAACAACTTTGAAAGATTTCTCAGTGTTTTAACAGTGGTGGTTTTTTTTTCCCCTTTTGTGTGTGTGTGTGTGTGTGTGTGTGTGTGTGTGTGTGTGTGTGTGTGGTTTCTCTTTGCTCTTTGTTTAGGGGGAGACACCAAAGTCCAAGAAGAAGATCTGCAAGACGTTAAAGATTGGGGGACTGGTCTTCGGTATCCTGGCTCTTTCCCTCACTCTCATATTTTTGGGAGGCAAGCACTTCTGGAACCTCGAACCCCAAAAAGTAAGTAAATGCACCATGTTCTCTAAGTGCTTTCATTCCTGCAGACTCAAATGAAGTCGCCTATTTGCAAAATACTGTGGTTTATGCATTTTTTAAAAATTCAGCTCATTAGGTCATTTGTGTGTCTGTATTCTGGTGATGTGACAGAATCTGGATTTTGCTTTCTATTATTTCTAACTATGAATCATGACTTCACCAAGGCAGGACAGCAGGGGAAGGTGTTCTTTGCATTTCAGTTTATACCTGGCCTTGTGTAATGTTTGGCCTTAAGGAGTTAAGAATCTTCATTGAAGCAAGGCTTACTGTGAGAAAATACTTTCCATCTTTCTTTCTATTATCTGGCTAGAAACTGGTGGAAAAGCAATTACTCTACCACCGAAGGAGAAACAGGCAGAAAGGGAGCAGGGAGGGATTTTCAGAGATTATGTTTCTGCCTTGATGCATCTCCCATGTGAACAGGCAACCAGGAGGACCCCACCAAGCCCAGCGAGTAGCTCCAATCCCTAGCATCACACTTGCGTTTCTTTTTAATTAGCAGCTCTCAGGTCCCACTAACCGCTTGTGTCCCGCTTGTGTTCTGCTGCTGTCACACTGAGACAGCAGTGACACAAGGCAGATGCAAAAAGAGTTCAATCACAAGCCCTGGACACCTTAGGAATCCATCCACTCTCTTGGACTGGCATGGTGTTTGGAGGAATTCAGCTGCGTGGTCTGGGTTTGATTAGCACAAGGTGACTGTGATTATTGCTCCTGAAGCCCCACAAAATGCTAAGTCACATTATCCCACCCACAGAGACTCAGGAAGTGCACTGTCATTTGTGCTATAATGTGCACTGGGTGTTGTAAGAGTCAGTGTGGCATGGAAGATGGGGGATGGCTTTGGAGTCAGGGAGACCTAGGCTAAAGTCCCACCTTTGACCTATGCTAGCTAGGTGACCGTAGGTAAGTCACAACTCAGCGCTCTACGTGACTCTCTAAGACCATAGATTACAAGTCTTGGATCACAAATTGCCAATCTGTGTGGGTGGAGGGACTTTCCGCACTGGAAGCTCCCTACTGTAATGAAATAACAGATCTGGCAACTTCACTCCCTCCTCCAAAAAAGCTGTATCCACACATGCACCCACACAGAGCTCTGTATAGTGGATAAAATGATGGATCTGGAGTCATAAAGACTGGATTCAAGTCTTATCCTGGCTAGCAGGGTGACAATGAACAAGTCATTTCACTTCTCAATACCCCCGGACAAATCTCTAAGACTCTAAGTTACTAGTGAGCACAGGCAGAAGATTTTGCACCAGGAATTCCCTATATCAATGAGATTACAAGCTTGTTCTGCCCTCCCCCAAAAAGTATATCCACATTCATTGCTCTGTTTAAATATTCCTTCCGCCATAGAAAGTTGACAACCATCTGGTCAAGTTTCAAGAATAAACCATTTGAAAGAGTGGCTGAAGCCCACCTTACCTAGGCACATCCTCTGTAAAACAGAGCGTAGAGGGGATTTTCTAGCCTTTTTGCTGTTTTTGTTCTTTTCCCCATTTTTAGTCCTTAGTCTGGTATTTTGTTTTGTTTTAGGGGTGGGAGGAGAGGGTGTGGAGAGAGAAAAGCAAGGAACCAGGAAAAATGATGAGAAGAAAAGATGAAGGTTGGCACAGAAAAAGTGGGGAAGCCAGGAGACAGAGCAGAGGATGAAGGGATGAGAGCTTGGGACAAAAGGCTGGGTTGGAGAGAGAATGAAAGGGAAGAGAGGCAGAGGAAGGGTAGGGTGGGAACTGACAAAGGGAACTGGGGCAGTGGTTGTCTCACGATCATCTTTGTGTCCCCAGTGCCAAGCAGAGTGCCTAGCACACAGTAGGGCTTCCTAAAAGCTTGTTGGATTGGATTGAACTCAGTTCCAAAAACAGTCCTTGATTCAATTGAAAATGAATTGAATTGAAAAAGAAAAGTTCTATTTGTGCTTAATTGGGAATCATTTGCCTGAACCTGGTCTTGATTTTCAAAATGAGACCAAAGGCTGCCCCTGTGACTCTGTGATGCCACCAGTGCCTCTCCCCTGCCACCCCTCCCCTGCACCAGTGTGCAGTTAGCCCTCTTCCTCCTCCCAATGGCTCCCTGCACAACGCACAGAGCATGCAGCCCAGTTAGCAGGTGAGGCAAGAGTCCTCAGGTAAACCCAGCTGCCTGTGCTTTAGAAACCCTTCCTTGATGCCCCAGCTGACATACATTGCCTCAGACTGGCCAGTGGAGCCAGCAGCTGGAGGAGCCCCACACTGGAGAATCTCCCTAACAGAGAGCCATTCCACATAAGTTAGAGGAAAGCTAATCTTTTTGTTTCCACCTCCTCCACCCCCCAGGGCCAAGATGTGCTGAACTGAGGTTAGGGGTGCGGAGGGAAGGGTGGGGCAGGGGAAACGTGGCACTTCTAAATATAGGATCATGGGATATGCCTCAATGCAGGGGGCTTTGTCATTTGAAACACAGCAGCACAGCTAGCCGGTGCTGTTCAAAACGGATTTCGGTCCTTTTTAAAAACATACTGAGTTATCTATCACTATGAGGTTCTATAAGACTAGGTGGGGACCTCACTTTTACCTTCACAACTGCATAGGAAGTGGCTCCTGCCCCCCCCCACGGTCCCAACTCCAGTTGCAACCCCTGAAAGACCCAATGCCCAATAGCTAACAAATTCCAGCTGTGTTCCCAAATGTTCCTTTCTGCTGCCGTAGTCCCTTAAGAAGGCCACTTTTTGTTAATGACAATTGTGGCCAAAAGGGGGTGGGGAAGGGAACAAGAAAGAAAAGCTGGGCTACCAACAATTCATCCATCTGCTCACAGGAGCACACAAAGCCTGGTAGAGCGTGCCATGCTGCAGAAGGCCCAAAGGGCATCGTTGAGACCTGACTGCAGCTTTAATGAGACCCATCAGTCAGCCCAGACTCCTGCCTGTCCCTGGTAGCTCCTAGAATGCTTTTCTTTAGATCACTGAACAGGCCTTGGTAAACCAAAACCAGAGGGTAGCTCAGAGCACACACGAATGTGGCAGTCCTATAACAAGTGCAGGAAAACGAGAGTTGATCAAGAATCCAGTTCCAAGAATTCTCTGTCCCAGGGATGTGGCTTTGTGTAAAAGGCTGCTCAAAGCTCACCTAGTGAGTTTTGTGAACAGGGGAAAGGGACACGGAAGCCTCCTCCCGCCAGTCCCTAAGTAATGGGGTGCCTTATGCAGCCATGACTAAGGGCCATTGGCTCTCCATCCCTCTCCCTTTTCTAGGATGAGCTGGACTTAGCAATTAGTTAACAAAGGCCTGTGCCTCCCATGCCACAAGGCACCCTCTCGTGTCCCTAGGGAATTTGGATGGAGCACTAAGAGAGCCAGGCTCTCATCCATGTAGTCTGGCCCTGCAGAAGCAGCCAGTGAAATCCAATTGCTGGGGTTCATCACCTTGCTAAGCAGGGATCCTCATGAAGCCTCCACTCTGGAGGCTGGGTGAGGAGACAGAAGACCATGACAGATAGGACTGTATCCCTGGGGCTTGGGGAAGGGGGAACGATGCTGTGGAGTGGCATGAGAGCTTCCCTGTTATTACAGCAGCTACAGGCAGCCTGGCACTTCAAGTGCCAGGCACACAGATGGCTAGTTTGGTCACCCGTGAGCCTTCCTTTCACACTGCCCTCATTGAGGTGTTTCCAGAGTTTACTCAGTCTTGGGGAGGAACATCTCTCAAATCAGATTCTGAGGAGGATTTCGGTAGGAAAAGTGGGTGGGGCTGAGGATAAAGGTACAGGTAGCATGGCCAAATGAAGGAGAAGGTGCCCTTCAAATGCATGGCTTGTGGAAAATTCCAGTTGTGAGGGCAAAGCCAAGTTCTCCTGGCTGCCTTTAGAGCCTGTGGGGCTGCTGGCTAGAGAAAGCTGGTGGTGCTGGGCCACTTATTGTCAGAGGGGACATTTCTGCTGTCCTAGGACTGCCTCCCAGTATTGGTGTTTGCTCCCTGTCCCCCCCCCAAACACACACGCACACACACCCCCCACACCCCAACCCCCACCCCCCCACCTTATTTTGTTTTCATACATCTGTTTAAAATAAGCTGTATTTATTTAAAATCCCACATCTGGTGTTGACATTTTCATTCCAATAAGTCCTCTTCCTCCTAGCTGCTCCCCCCCACCTCCCACCTTGTATGGACAAAAGATTCAGATTTCATCTCCTAAAGGGAGTTCGAGGCCCACTTGAATATCTTCCCTTTGACATTTTAAAACACACACACACACACACACACACACACACACCCCAAAGTTCAAGCAAATGGGGAGGACTGAACCCAGGGGAATCCAGCTTGATCAGGCCTTGCTAATCCCTTTCACCTCTCAAGCACAGTGGTGTCTGGCCCTGTGCCTTTAGGGGCTGGCTGCACCTAATGGAGCACAGACCTGGGGTTCCCAGCAGTTACCCAGAGTCTTGGAAGACTCTCCCTAAAACTTCATAAGTAAGTTCTGGTGCTCTTTGGGCAACGTATTTTGAGCATTTTGCCCACCCAGAAGGAAGGAAAAGAGAAGCGAGCAGAGGAGCTCTCAGGGGCCAGGTAAAGAAAGCTTTAGAGTAGACAAGAATAGAATTTTCTGTGGCAAGGCTGGGTATGTGTGTGTGTGTATGTACCATCAATTCTGTGCAGGTGAATCAGGAGGGCTGGGAGACTTGGACCAGAGGGCCCTATCAAGTTTCCCCCAATTCCAGTAACTAGAAGTTTAAGGTGGTCAGTAGACATTCCTCCAGGGCACCTGGTTGCCTACAAAAGCTGGTAGCCACTGGTCCTTAGGTGCCCTAACAGCAAGTCACAAAATCCTAGAGGTAACTTCTCAGTGCCTCCTCCACACAACCCAGGAAACAACTGCCGTCCATTCAAACCTCCCCCAAGCCTACCTGAGTTTTTTTCAGGATAAGGGTAGTCTGAGGAATCACCAGAAAAACCAAGGTCCCTGAAAGTTATGAGAGAACACAAGGAACAGAAGGACCTGGGACCACCAGTAAGGAGATCAGGGTGAGCCAACAGGACTCTGCCTCAGTGCACCAAAACTGATAGGGTACAGTCACGAATCCTTCAGCAGCTAGAAACAATTGAGCTTAGCAGCTAGTGAGCAAGAATATTTAATTAAAATAGGAAGCTATCAAACTGCAACCAGACCCCCAAGTGAGCTCCTCCTTAGTGTACCTGCCTTCCCCAACAAGCATGTCATATGTCACTTGCTCCAGGTGCTGCACTGAACTAAGTCAGGAGGCCTGGGTTTGAATCCCACTCTGTCAATGACTCTGTGCGACCATGGACAAGTCTTCTTTCCCCTCTCCAAGCCATCAGCTTCTTCCTTTGTCTGGAAGAGGAGAGGGCTGCATTAGCTGATCTTGAAGGTCACTTGCATCTTTAACATTCTATAAAACAAAGATTCTAAGGTAGAAAGTCAGGGCCTTGGAGCAAGGGGTATTTGTGCTCCCCACCAGTGAGTTGTAGCTGTCCTTTCAAACATGACCCAGTGCTTCCAGAAGACTCTCGCTTGCCTAGTCTGGGTGTGGTTTTTCTCTGTTTCATCTGGCTTAGCCAGAGACCTCTTTTCTTCACTCTTCTTCAGGGCACATAAGAAATATAGATTTCTTCCCCACGCTCCCATTGGTCCCCCTCCCCTCCCTACTGCCCCAGCAACTAGGTGGGTAAAACTGATATCTGGAGAAGCATTTGCATTCACAGCCTTAGCTGGAGGAATGGGCTTCATTTTCTTTTGCTGCCACGTCGACCCCATCAGCTCAGCTAGAGTTCCTTCTTCCTCCTCCTGCATTCCAAGAATCAAACTCACACTTGGACAGCAACTCCCACTGGACCATCTCCTGCTTGAGCTACTCATGGGCAGTTCACACCGATTAAGTAGAAAGCAAGCGTCAGAATGCTGTAAACATAGATGGGTTCGTTGGCTGGCTCCTCCTAAGGGAGCATTTGGTTGTCAGCTTCTATGACACCAATGACAAAAGAATGAGCCTTCAAAGTGAACTGCCCATGAGCAACTGGCAGTGGAATTGGGCCCATGGGGGAGAGTAGCTCAGGTGCCAGAGCAGCCACTTTGGATGCCTTATTAGGCTCAGCAAAATGGTTGTTTCCAATCATGTCACGCTAGCCCATGTGATAGCATTTTGAGATGCTGATGGACTAGTGGAATCCTTGGGTGCCATGACTCACTGACTTGAAATCATCCTCAGGTCATCTCCCCAATCCTGCCCCAGGGACCAAGCTGGTCTCCCCCAATCAAATAACACCATCCCTGTACCAAGCTTGCCCCAGTCCTAAGAGGGGGCACTATCCACTGCTCAGCCAACCAATGGTCTGACGATAAAAGCAAAGAACTAGCCAAGAACTAGCTGACCCAAAGGACAAAGAAAGGAAGGGAAAAGGGGCAAAACTTCTCAAGCTCTGGATCTGCACATGCAAAGAGCAGCTCTTGAGACCAACCTTGTTGAAAAGGAGGAATGTCTGCACTCCTTAGGCCAGATTTTTTCCATATTTTGAAAGGGGTAATCGAAGATCCAGGAGGCCAGGCTCCTCTAGGAAAAAAAAGTTTACTTCCACAGGTAACTCAGTACCGGGAGGCCTTTTCATAGCCATCGGGTCCCTCAGGTATGAAACAGCCTGACTGCACCCACTCAAATGCCCCTACCCCCCACATATGAATACCTGCCAGCTGCTATTCTGAGCACAGATTTCAGCTTCAGGAAATGTACCCCATAAGGAGATACTGAAGAATGAGGGCTGAAGAAATGAGCAACTAGATTAATCACAGATTTCAACAACAAAAAAAGCCCAAACACCCTCAGACCAAATGTGCTCGACTCTTTCTGAACAGACTAAACCTACTCACCCTGAAAGAGATTTATCACACCAAGGTCTACAGCAATGGTACCCTTCAGAGAAGCTTTATTTTCAAATCTCAGAGACTATCGCAAACAAAGGAGACAGAAAAAAATGAAAACCCATGAAAAATGGATGATGAGGCTCATTTACCGCCTGAGTAGAAGGATTAAAATAGATTGGGGAAGGAATTTCTGGGCAGGAGAAAAAGGAATGTGTCTGTATTGTCGCCACGATGGGTTGTTGTTTTGTTTTTTTTTTTTTCCAAATGTGGTCTTCTTACACTTTGCAATTCCTGTGACCTAACTGCTGGATTATCTCATTGCACTTGGAATGCAGGTCCTGCTGCTCTTAATTGGGTTTGTTGTCCCCTGATTAGCTCAAGCAGCGTAGGAAGGGAGCCAGAAAGCAAATGGGGCAGGGGTGGGGGACATCAAAGATAAATCCCCCCCTTCACAATTTTGCCACTAGGTAGTCCTGGATCTGGGGCCAAAGTTGAATGCCTACTCTTATTTACATCAGTGTAGATAGCTTGATTTTTCCTTAGTTTGATATTGGGCAGGACAAAGCTAATCTGGTCCCTTACTCTTCAGAAAGCCCCTATCTGGACCAGTTAGCATAGCAGACTAGAGCTTGATGCCAATGAGGCCAAGGTTATGAGCTTGGTCCTTAGACAAGCCGGCCTGGAGATCTTCCAGATGCACCCATTTGCAGGTGACCTTTGCAGAGGCTACTAAATGAGATCCATAAGCACTCAGAAAAGTTTAGTTCAACTATCCACACAGGAAAAGCCAAGTGGGCAAAGAATACTTATTCTTCAGACTATGAAATGCAGTAGGCGGGAGAATGTAGAAACCAGGCTGTCAGTACATCCATCTTGGATAGACAGTGCAAATGAATGATAAGCTGGGCTCAGAAAGGAGCAGGAGAGGAGAGTAGGCTGGCTGGCCTTGGAGAAACTGCACAGAGCTTACGATGACCCCAAGCTTCTACCGGAAACAAAGGCTCATCTTTTTAACACCTATATTCTTCCAGTGATAATGCATGGATATACACCATGAATTAAAATTCCTGGTCGCCCAAAATGCAATGGGGAGATATATAGTGAGCATACACGGATTGAGCGGTATTACCAATTATGAGTGATAGGCACAAAGTGATGTAAGACACATCAAAGAGGTGCATGCTGGGAAAAGGATGTCTGATCACGTCCTGATTGCCAAGGATAATGGATGGACAGCCCAAGTGCTGCACACATAACATGCAGAGACCTAGCAGAAGGTCCCCACACACTGGAGATACTCCCTGTAGAGAACTTCGGGGAGTACACGGATGAGGGTTTCATAGGATGAGAAGGTATGGGTGGCTTGCAAACTGTGCCACTTGAGAGAGTTCCCCACTTGGGGTAAGATCACAGATCCCCAGAAGCATATGAGCCAGATAGCCTAAGACTGTTGTGCCTCCCCAAAGCTGGCCAGGCATTTCCCAAGAGTGGGTGTACTCCATGGGAAACCAGACAAGAGGTGGAGCCCCTCAACCCCATCCTCACACATTTCGAAGCCCTAGAGGATTGCAGATCGGGGGTACCATCCCAGACCGTCACCCTCAAAAGCGCTCCTTGTGCTGATGGAGTGCTGGCCCTTCACTTCAAGGATTGTCATAAGCTAGCTCTGGTGCAAACGGGGCCCTCTGTAGTTAGGACCATGAGAACCTAAGTTCAAAAGGGCCTTACAAGTCACCTAGTCCCAGCCAAGAAAGGCGTAGCGACTTGGCCAAGGTCACAAAGATGGGTAGTAAGAAGCAGAGCTGGGATCTGAGCCCAAGTCCTCAGCCTCTAAATCAATCAGGTGGTTCAGTGGATGCCCGCACTGGACTTGGAGTAAGGAAGTCCTGGGTTCAACTCCTGCCTCAGACATTCACTAGCTGTGTGTCCTTGAAAAAGTCACTTCATGGGACTTTTCCTCTCAGCCTCAGTTTCCCCATCTGGGAAGTTAGAGGGATGAACTCGATGGCCTCTAAGATCTCTTTCAGCTCGAAATCTATCATCCTCCAAAACCCCAGGTTCCTTCTATAGCATTGTTAACAACCCAATTGCAGAGTCAGCAACTACCAGCATGGCAACAGAGTGATGGAGGGAGACAGTCACAAAGGTAGCTCCAACAAAGAATATTCCCCGAGAAACCTTGAAAATCATTGCGATCTGCTGAGCTTAGCACCGTTGCCACTTTCCAATAATATTTATCTGCAAGGTGTCCAAGCAGGGTGCATTGCCAAACATGCCGGAAAACTCATTCTCCAGGAGAACGAAATTCGAAACGTCTCCAGTCCAATTTCAGAGTCTTCCTCCGATGATTGAAAATGCAGCCTGTACTTTCCTGGGGCCCAGGTAGGCAGCACTCCAACATCCATCCCCTGGTCTCTAACCTCATTTTTCCATGCACCAATCCATCAACGGCGGTACTGATGAAACACCGCTACGGGCAGTAACAGCGAAGTTTATCTCGGGGACTGAGAGTATTTCTAACACAAATTCCGCCCTGTTGGGAGACCTGACAAGGCTGAATCTGAGCTGGATGCTTCTCCCACCTCCTCCCCCCCAACCCCCCCATAGGTCCAGCTGACAGAGAGCTCGATTTGTTACTCTGGGTAGAGGTTTCTCTTTTCTCAAGCTGGCTGCAGAGTTGAAACCAAGGACATATTTATAGCTAGGAGCAAATACCAAGCCTAATGGAATCTGCTACCTGTCACCAACCAGCTCAGGCTTCCTTAGTTAACTCCATGCCTGCCATAGATCTTGGAGGTGCCTTTCCTCTTCCCTTTTTGCCTCCCGGTTGACCTTGCCCATTTGCTTGAAAAAAAAAATCTCCTTCTGGCAAGACCAATCTCATCCCCTCCCCAAAAGGAGTCATTCCATGAATGTTTGTGGGGCACCTACCATGTGCACAGGAAAGCCCCCCTCTAGCCATCAGAGGGAGGGGAGGGGGAAGGAGAAAGCAAGCTGTTTCAGCCCAAGTCTCTTGTTTTTCAATTTCGTCAGCCTCTTTTCAGGCTTCAAATAATCCTTGTTACTGCAAACTCTTCCAACTTGTTTCTCTGCTTGAGCTGAGGACAAACTGACCGGGTTAAACCAATAGTATGATGCAGACATCTGCAGACACCAAAAATGCAAGCCAGATCTGACTGTCACCGAGGAAGATGTTGTCCCTCCTGAGGCTCATGGCTTACCAAGGTCTCTTTCAAAAAAGAAACCGATAGCCAGAGGACTCCCAGCAGCATGGTTAAAATAGGCTTCAGGGTGTGCAGTCAGGCTGTATTAATATTCCTTAACTAGTTCACTCTCTGGGATTGGTCATTCCAGTCCTGGGGACTGGAGGAGTTTAGGTGTCCCCCTATCAAAATACTCCAAAACTCAAAGGAGTAAACCATGCAGAAACTATAAGGCAGACCTTTGTAGACAGGTAGTAGAATAGTTGGTTCTGCATGGACTCGGTGTAGTGAACGAAGTACGGGATCTGGAGTCAGGGAACCTGCCATTTATTCCCTGTGAAACAGTAGAGTAGACCCTTTCCCACTGTAAACCCTAAAAAGAGGGAGTTGGATAGGATGAGCTCTCAAGTTCCATGATCTGTGATCCTATGAATGTGAGGGACTTGAGGAAGGCTCCCCGGAAGAGAACCAAAAGAAGGAATATCAAGCCCAGAAAAGAATTAGGATTATTTGGCCGGAAGAAAAGAAGGCTGAACAGGAGTAATCAATGATTTTCAGGGACTCAAATGGTACAGTAGGAAGGGGGTGCCATTTGCTCTCCTTTGCCCCTGCTGGAACCAAGTGAGAGGAAACAAACTTAGTCTGTGACAGATGGGAAGTTCACTTAGCTCCAAGGAAATTCTTTCAGGCACCAAAGGCTGAAGTAAATTACCAAGGGACACTGTGAAATCTCCTTTTGCTGGAGAGTCTTAAGAGACTGCAGCGCCCCCTTCAGAAAGCTTTAGGTGATGCCTACCTGGAGAGGGTGATTAACTAAATGAACTTTGTGGGTCCACCGATCAAGAGAACGATAAATATTCCCTGCACTTAACACAAGGGGGCAACATTTTACAGCCTCATTGCTCTCTTTCAAGGTGGTTTAATATTTAGTCAAGGAATACAAACGGAGCTGCTGGAACTCAGCCCGCAATATCTCAGTGGCAAGCTCCAGAGGCCCTGCTTCTAGAGAGCCTGCCATTCAGCTTTATGATCTCAAAGCCCCTCCCTTGGCTTTCAGAGCCACAGAATTAGCAAGCCGTGAGCTACCCAGATAGCTCATCATCACCTGGGCCCTGGAGGAATCCATGGAGAAAAGGTAATTGCGCCTTAGATGGTACCACAAAAAAAAAAAAGTAAATAGATAAGAGAACGTTCTGAGTATCTCAGAACTGGTTTTCCTCCTTATTCCCCCAGATCTATGATGTAGAGCATACATTCTTCAGCAATGGGGAGAAGAAAAAGATCTTGATGGAAATTGATCCTATAACCAAAACAGAGATTTTCCGAAGCGGAAATGGCAGCGACGAGACATTGGAAATCCATGACTTTAAAAACGTAAGTTAGATATTTCTCCACTCTGGTTTGTCTGTCAGAAGTCAGAATGTTTGAGCTGAAGTCGAAGAGCTTTTGCAATACTATTTAATTTTTAAGCCACAACTTTGGGTTTAAACTGTTCTAACTAGAACCATAAGGGAAAAAGGTCACTTTGGTTGCCAAGTTCTGCCCTTTCAGGGAGTGTGGTTTTGCCTCTTTTTAGGGCTACACCGGTATCTTCTTTGCTGAGCTCCAAAAATGCTTCCTGAAAACTCAGATTAAAGTAATCCCTGATTTTGATGAAACTGAGATGGAAGACGCTGAGGTAGGTGTGCCATGGCTTCTAAGTTTTGAGCCCTCCATTCCAGATCTTGGCATATGCTGCCATTCACATATAGAGCCCTACGATTTCGGCTGAGCTTCTAGGAAGAAAGGGACAGGGCATCGATGCTTCAGGACCTCAAAGATGTGTCACTTTCATCTACGGAGGTTCTCTCTCCGCTGACCTGGAGAGCAAGCCTGCCATTACATAGAGTGTGGTGCAGCAAACAGCACTGGTTTGGGAGTCAGAAGGATTCAATTTGAATCTCAACTCTTTTATGTGACCATGGGCGAGTCACTTAACTTCTCTGAGCCTGTTTCCTCATCTGTAAAATCAGGGGTTGGACTAGATGTTAGTAATACTTTCTCCATCACTTTCTTAGGTCTTGACAATCAACAACACAATAAATCAGGCAGTTATTTGTAGCATTTGCTAAGGTGTAAGTGCTCACAGTGAAAATTTCACAATCGGCTCTTCCTTGGGAGCTGGTGCGAGCTGGCTCCAACACACTCTTGTTTTACTGTCCCTTTCAACACTAGATCTGGGAACCTGTGATTCTGGCTGGTCTGATGTGGCCAAAAACTGCATCCTGCTTACAGCCAAGCCAGTGATGACCCCCTCTTTGTGGGGCTGCCAAAGCAAATCCACACAGTCAATCCATCCCCAGACCCATGGTGAAAGTCTTTCAAGCTTGGTAGGCCCTGCTGACAGAGCCCAGGATACCCTCTATGGATACCCAGGATACCACCATGAAGTGTCAGAAGAAAATGAGGAGTGACTACAAGGAAACCAAGTCAGGCCTATCCAAAACAAGGCCATAGAAAAGATCACAAGGTCAAGGGCAACAATTCATTGGCTAGTGCCAACTCCTTGCCACATATTGCCACTCTGACCTTTATTTTATGCTCTCCACTCATCTGTACCTTCCTTTCCATGGCATTTCTAATGTCAGAGGCAGTCTTACCTGGGCTTCATTGGAGAAGAAAAGGTCAAGAAAAAGGAAGGGGAAGTCAGCTCTGATGCAATAAGAACGTTGGGCAGTTCAGCCCTCGAAGTGCTGTTTGTTTCCTCCAGCTCCTTTGCTTGCAGCCAGGCCAGCACACCTAGGCAGAAATCAACAGCCTGTGATGCGAAAACCAGCAGATTGTAAAGGGAATGGGCACAGGGTCCCCCTTCCTCTACTGCCACCCCAACTCTGCCTTTCATTTCTCTCCTTCCCCAGCAGCCCAGTCTTTTTCCTGACTATTTTTCCTCACCTCCTGCCAGGCCTACCAAGGGCCCCACTGGCCCCACTGGTCATGCTGGTAGCACACTCTGAGCTAAAGGTGACTGTTATTAGAGGGTTTTTTAAAAAGGACAATTACAGATAGATTTTAAAAATGCTACTATGACCTCAAGGTCTGTGGTCAGAACATTCTAGGAGTATTTTTAAAGACACAAATCAGTGCAATCAAGAAACAGGGTGGTAATTACTAGAGGAGGGACAACTATAAACCAAAGGGGGACAAGGAGAGAAATGAATCAGCAGAGATGCTCGACCTTAGGCACCAGTTTTAGCAGAAAAAGGACATGGTCATTTTGGAAGAGCTAGACAGCCAGCCTTGAGAGCTTAATATTAATCCAGAAGCATTTCCAGGATTTATTTGTGCATTCCACTAATGCATGGGCCCTCATGGGGCTCTCACCCTGATTTATTCTTCAGTTCATTTTGCCAAATCTTCATAAGGAACCAAAACCTGGGGTTTCATAGGTACAGAGAACTCCTTGCATGGACAATCCTTTCACCCATGCAGATCGATGAGCTCTGCAACTTCTAGTCTTAGAAAGGTAGCTATCTGTGGGCACCGAGAGGAAGTGACTTCTCAAGCTTACGCAGCCAGTAGGTGGCCGAGGGGGGACTGGAACCCAGGTCCACCTGACTCTGAGCTAGCTCCCTATCTACCAAGCTTTCTCATCTGTAAGAAAATGATACCGTGCCCAGATATAAAGGCACAACCAGGTTCCAAGTTATTTTCCTGGTAAATCAATGAGTCAAAAGGACACCAACCCTCTTACTGTGATACTGCCTGCACAGAACCTTCAAGTGAAACGTACCAAGCATCAATGTGGAAACAGGCCCGGTCTTGCTAATGACTCTGTTCAGTGACAACTTCATCTTGTGCATGGCATCCCAATGTCCTTACAGACTTTTAAGCACGGGACAGCATAGGGTTTAGTATTATAAATTACTTGGAAAAAATATGTAAAGGCATTCTACAGAGAATGAATAAATAAATAAATAAATAAATAAATAAATTAGAGCACTGAAATCATAAAGCTTGGAACAGAGAAAGAATGAAATTGAGAGATCTCATCCTGGGGAGGGTGAGGATTAGGGAATGTCTTAAGGCAAGAAGACAAGTCAATAAGGAAGCCTGGATGTCTGATCAGACATCTCCAAAGGCCGCCCCAGTGTAGCTATGGCCCTGGATGGAAGATGATTATTTCAAGACCATCCTTACAAATAATCACTGCCTCCATGATCTGGGACTGAGTGAGAACAGAGAAGCTCCACCCATCAGGCGGGGACAGTGACCTCCAACATGGGGAAGGAGAGCCCTAGCCTTCACTCACCTAGGAGCCACACTGGGTGCAGAGTGAGCATGGTCAACAATGACCTAAGGACAGGGGTCAGATTGGCCATGAGGCTTTTAAAAGGTGGCAAAGGACAGTATTCTAAGATGTACAGTTGCCTCTAGGTCCCAGGGTAAGAAATGGAGGCATCAAAAGCTTGTTACTGGCTTTGACATGGTATAAAAATCTCTCTCTTAACCTGTCTCAGTTTCCTTCTCTGTAAAATGAAGGAGTTGAACGAGAAAGGTTCCTTCCCAGTTCTAAATCTGTGCCCCTACAACCTTGCTTCTTTGGCCAGAGCTTTAACATCCTTGCACCTCCCTAAGCACCTAGGTGACCCACTGCATAGAGAGGGTTAGTGTTGGAGGCAGGAAGGCATGAGTTCAAATTAGACACTATGTGACCCCAGGCAAGTCGTTTAATCTCACCCAGTCTGAATTCTCTCACATGTAAAAATATTATTATAATAATAATAATAATAATAATAATAATAAAATAATATAATGTATTCTATATAATAAAAATATAATAATGGCACTGATGAGGCTCAAATGAGATAACACACGAAGTGCTTTGCAAACTTTAAAATACTTCTAGATGCATTATTGTTATTATTATTATTACTATTATTGTTGTTGTCACTGTTGTTGTTAGCTCAGCCCAGATTTTGCTTACACATCAAAGGTTATTGGGTTCTGGTTTCCCTCCCCCCTCCCACTCACCCCAACTACATTCCTCTTCCAGAACGATGAGATCACAACAACCTACTTTGAGCAATCTATGGTCTGGATTCCGGGAGAAAAGCCTATTGAAAACAAAGACTTCCTGAAAGGCTCCAAAATCTTTGAAGTCTGCCAGAATGTGAGCATACATTGGATCCATCCCACGCTACTAACAGGTATGAAGCTGTCCTCCCTCCAAAGACAACTCAGGTAACGACCTCAGGATCTGGAGGCAGTCTTTCTTGCAAAGTGAATTCTATCTTCCTAGATGAGACAGTACACGCTAACTGCCAGCAAAGAGGGGATTTTCACAGCCAAGTTATAAATCAGACAAATTTATGCTGACAGGCTCTTAAACATACCAGCAAGGGTAACACCACCCTAATGTGGCTAGTGATAGCAAAGAGGCAATCTGTCTTTCATTACACATCTGTATTCATTCCACCCAACGTACCAGCTCATTGCTCAAACCTCTGCAGGTCCAATGCTAGAGCAAAGATCAGTCCAAAAATGGGCCTCCACAGTGAGGCACGAGCCCATGGCACTCTCCCTGGAAGACGGGACACCTGCTGTGTGTCTGCTTCTCCAGTAGAAGGCCAACGAGTTAGCTTGGCAAAGCTAAGGGCCCTGGGCACCTCCTATCAACTATGGTCAGCCCAGGTGAACAGAGACCTTGGTGGCCTCATTTCTAGACACCCCAGAATACAACTGTAACTAGGAATGTTTTTTCCTAGGACAAAAATAATTTGGGGAAGAATATTTTCTAGTGATTGTAAAGCAAACAACATCTGTGCTCGGGTAGCTGGTAGACTATTAGCTTTGAAAATATCCCTTTTTAGTACATCAGCTAAAGGATGTGAGTAATTTACCCCTACCAAAGCTGCTAGGGAGAAACTCTCCAAGCAGAAACCCTTCCACTGCTGAGGCCCACTGAGCCTGCATAGAGATGTTGGGAATGTGACTTTGGCGCAATACTAACATTTGTCGTCTTAGCTTCTGAATTTCAGGACTTTGAGGGAGGAAATGAAAATGTCCACTTTCTCACAAACCGAAAAAGTGGGATTGACCTCAATGAGCAGTGGATGGACCCAGAAGTAAAGCCTGGGAAGAAACGCCAGAGCCGACAGCTAGCTGAAGAGGATCTCCCAGTGAACGACTATGTAAATTTGGGGGTTAGGTAACGACCAGCTCTTTCATGATGTGCTTGGACCTTAGATCAGGAGTTTCTAAAATGGTTCCAACAGCCCGTGTGCTTTAGTTCATCCCAAAGCTTTCCCACCACAGTTCTGATATGTGGTTCTTAACCACTTGACAGTTTGGGGTAACCTATGTATAGACCTCCCCCATTTAATCTGCTATTAGAAGGAAAGAGAAGGGGATCATTACAACAAAATAGGTTGTTTTATAAACTTGGATGGTGCCATAGGGGGAGGGAAACTAATTTTATAATAAGTTTATAGATCACCATTGGCTTACTTAAGAGGTTTTGAAGGGCGACGTTGACCAGGGAACTTAATTACCAATTGCCCTCTGGTCTTCCTTCCAAGTAACCTGTAGCTCTCTCATTTTGGGTGGGACTTTTGTGTAGTAGACCTAATCTCTTCAAGTCAACTTATCTATTTTTCTTACAGACCGAAAATGGAGTCGAATTTGACCCCATGCTGGATGAAAGAGGTTATTGTTGTATTTACTGTCGTCGGGGTAACCGCTATTGCCGCCGGGTGTGTGAGCCTTTACTGGGCTTCTACCCCTACCCGTACTGCTACCAAGGAGGGAGGGTCATCTGTCGGGTTATCATGCCTTGTAACTGGTGGGTGGCGCGCATGTTGGGGAGGGTCTAGTGCCAAACTTAGGCACCACCCAAGTAAGCCAATCCATGATATCCATGTGTAACCCAGTGAATGTATGCCTGTGAGGCACTTGGCTACTTGCCCTCAATGGCCATTATGTAGTTACCTTATTACTATAATATAAATGCATGTGTCATCAATGACCTGATTCTTGCCAAACACTCTCCATGCATCGGGGCAGAAAGTCCTCCCTGACCACCTTCTCACTCCAAAATGGTGCAGATTTGTCTTAACATGGGCAAGTTCAGCAGAACGTCTGCGGATATGTTGGAGCCTGCAACCAGCTGGGGAGAGGAGGGATGGCAGGCAGGATTCCCAAATATTGCCTTTTATGATGCTGTATAGAGAATGTGGAAATGAAAGGCTGATAATAAAATACTACCATAGCTGACTCATAAAAAAAAAACGTTCCTTCTTCTTCGTATTTAATTATCTGAAAGACAGACAGTCGACTTACTTGAGCATCTAATAAAGCCTAGGTCCGGCAATGAGAGTCTCCACTTTCCACTACCAGATTACCACTGCTCAGACTCAGCAAAGGAGAAAGCCAGACCAGCATAGAGAGGCCAAGTGTCATCCTAGCCCTGTAAGCGGGAATATGTCTCCTCTTGGCCAGATTTGTCTTTTCATAACTTCTAGGGCTGACCTCTGTTTAGCTGAGCTCCTAGTTAGGGACTGTTCCAAGGCTACTGTCTGGGGAACCGGGATTCCTAAGCATCATTTAGCCTGAACACAGGAGTTTTTATAAGTTCCAAAGGGGGGCAAGGAAAGAGAGTATCTTCCCCAAATTGCAGGGGACTAGCATTCTTCTTTACCTTCTGAAAGGGAGACCCAAGCTAAGTTTCTAGTTACCTAGTACTTTGGTCAAGAATGACATGAAGAGGGAAAGTCTGCCTCCACGTCTACTTCTGATTTCAGTAATTAAGGTATACTGATCTAAATGACCCCTCTACTTCCCCCTCTGCTCCATAACCTCAAGGTTATTGTGCCATGAAAATAACTGGCATTTTCCATCTACAAGGCATTTACAAATACTAAACAGCTACCAAGATGCCTGGCGGACAGGAATCATTTTCTTTCATAAATGAAAATGAGGAAGCAAAGATAAGAGGATTTACAAAAAGCTGAATTAAAATCAACCAGCTAGTCCCTGTTTCTTGAGCACTGGGGAATAAAATAAGTGCAAAGATGCCCACCCCACCATCCATCCATTCATTCATTCAAGCATGTTTCTAAAGCCCCTCCTCTGGGCCAGGAGTTCTACTAGGAGCTTTTGTTCTTATTGAGTTGTTTCAGTCACGTCAGACTCTTCATGTCCCCATTTGGGGGTTTTCTTGGCAGAGATACTAGAATGGTTTGCCATTTCCTTCTCCAAATCATTTTGCAGATGAAGAAACTGAGGCAAACAGGGTGAAGTGACTTGCCCAGGGTCACACAGTTAGTAAGCGTCTGAGGTCAGATATGAATTCATGAAGATGAGTCTTCCCAATTCCAAGCCCTGTACTCTATCCACCATACCACCTAGCTGCCCCTACTAGGGGCTGGGAATACAGAAATAAACAGTCTCTGCCCTCAAGGAGCTTACATTTTAGTGGGGAAACAACATGTATGCATACAAGTAAATACAAAAAAGGTGGGGCTGGGGAGATATCAAGAAAGACCTCAAGTAAACAATGGTACTGAAAGGGAGCTTTGGAGGAAGTTAGGGGCAGGGATCTTATTACCCTAAGTGAGGAATAAGACACAAGCACACACATGACAAACCTCTGTTGTATAGCTGTGCTACATATACAGACATACACACCAACATACATGTACACATACACACATATAAACCTATATACACATGCATATATGCTTGGCCATACATATACATATATACATGTACATATACACATCCATGAATGGTGATAAAGGTCATAAATGCCCAGGTATCATTCAAGGTAGATTTTCTGCCCACATTTTTCCCATTCACAGAGCCCTCTTGGCTCCAATGAAATACTCCTGATTAATTCCTCAAGTGGCTTTTACATTGGAAGACAGTGAATCCCTTCAATCCCTCTGAACTCAGAAGAAAAGACAAGTGCTTGTCCAGCAACCCCTGATGCCTCTTCAAAAAAGAATTGTGATGCTCTCGGACATAGCAAAAACCCCAATGAAACCTTTCAGGACAGATGCATCATTGGCTTGCCTAAGATGAAATAAATCTAGGTCAAGGGAAGAAAGTGAAAAGATGGCAGCTCCCACCATCTTTCTGCCAATTTAAGGAAGGAGAAAATTTGTCCCTCTGGCTTTTCCTATACTGAGTCTTTATAAGATATCTGTACTTGGATATCCCTAGAAGCCAACCGGACCCAACCACATTGATGACCCATCATCCTTCCCCAGGTTGGCTTCCCCATCACAATAGAATTTCTGGTATACCATGTAAGAGAGTTCAAAGTACCTCTAGCCCACCCCCATCCTGTATTCTAAACTATTGCCAAATCCCATCACTTTTACAGTCACAAAAAACTCCCATGGTTGTCATTAATTAATTCAACATTCATTAAGTACCTACTGCCTGTAGAAGTCTTGAGGGATATACAAAGCGTAACTATCCAGTTCCTACCTTCATACCTACTGGGAGGAAAAGACACAAACACAATCTGTTATTTGAAATTACATACTATATGTGCCAGGCACTATTGCATACACAGACAAAAATGAAGTAATGCCTGCCCTCAAGGAACATACCTTCTATAGAGGAAGACAGCTTGTACATATATAAGGATATATTTTTTTAAACCACAAGGCATTTGGGGGAGGGAATGGTAGCTATTGATTAATTGATGGATTAGGGAAAAAAAAGCTTTATGTAGAATTGGTACTTGAACTAAGCTTTGGAGGAAACTAAGTATTCTAAAAGACAGAGGGGAGGAAGATGTTCATTCTAGGCATGTGCACACAGCCTTTGCAGAGGCATGGAGATAGAAAATGGAATATCACATGTGAGGAATTAGCAAGAAGCCCAGTCTGACTGAACCAAAGAGTGCACGAAATAAGGTCGGAAAGGTAGGTTGGAGCCAGGTTGTGAAGAGCTCTAAATGTCCAACAGAAGAATTTGTGTTTGATCACAGAGGTAATAGGGAGCCATCAGAGTTTATTGAGCAGGGGAATGACATGATCAGACCTATGCTTTAGGAATATCACTTGGCAGCTGTATGGAAAATAGGCTAGAGAGGGTAGAGCCTTGAGACAGGAAGACAAATTAGGAGGCTATCATAATAGTTCAGGCAAGGAGTGATAAGGTCCTGAACTATGTTGGTAACAATTTGAGTAAAGAGAGCAGGATTGTTGTGGAGGCAGAATCTCCAAGACTTGGAAACTGCTAAATATGTGAAGTGAAGGAGTCAGGAGTTGAGACTGGAAAGATGATGCCTTCAACAAAAACAGGGAAGTAAGAAGGGAAGAGAATTAATTCTGTTGGGGACATGTATTTGAGATGCATATGAGACATCTACTTCAAATGATACAACAGGCACTTAGGAGAAAGTCATCTACATAGAGACTAGACAATCAAACTCATGGCACTCTTTTCTCTTGATACTCGCTCAGTAGGTCACTGAGCAAGTATCAAGAGAAAAGAGGGCCCAGGACAAAATCTTGGAGTATGCTCATACTTAGAGGGCAGGATACGAATGAAGATCCAGCAAAGAAGTCTGACGAGGTGTGGTCAGAATGGAAGGAAGAGAACCAAGAGAGAGCAATGTCATGAAGGGAAAGGGGAAAGCATTTTTATAGCACCTACTATGTGCCAGGCACTGTGCTATGTACTTTTTTTTTACAAATATGCTCTCATTTGATCATGAAAACCCAGAGGGGAGATTATCAAAGAAGGGGTGGTCAGCAGTTGCAAAAGCTGCAGATAGGACAAGACGGATGAGGACTGTGGAAAGGCTGTCAGGTTTAGCAAATGAGAGCTCATTAGTAACTTTGGCGGAAGCAGTCGCCATGGAGTGATGAGATCAGAAACCACATTGTAAAGGGTGGAGAAAAGACTCAGAAGAAAAGGCCTGGGGGCACAGAGCTTAGACCGGCAGCTTTTTCGAGGAGTTTAGCAGTGTTAAAGGAAAAGCGTTCTAGGATGATAGCTTGAGGGGATGTCAGGGTCAAGTGAGGGTTTTTTTTTAAGGATTAAAGAGACCTGAACATGTTTGTGTTTGCAGGCCCCAGGGAAGGGGTAATAGGAAGAGATTAGATAGAAAGGAGGTGACCAGAGAAGATGAGATCAAGGGTATGGTGCCAACAAGTATGACTTTTATATCAGAAGTGACAGAATGAAAATGTCTAACAGGCAGTTGGTGCCCAATTGATGCCCAGGAAATAGGAAGAGATACATGAACTGCCCCCGATGGATTCCAGTCACTTGGCCCAAGTGAACTACATCCTTGGGTCCTGCAGAACCAGGAGATGCGATGGCTGAGCCACTGTCGGTGATACCTGAAAGATTGTGGAAAATGGGAGAGGTGCCATGAGATCGGAAAAGGATAAATGTTGTTCCAATTTTCAAAAAAAAGGGAAGAGAAAAGAGTAAATAATTGTGCTCTTCCTTGGCCTAAGCATGCAGCATCACTGAATCTCCTCCTCAAAATAACAAGAGCTCAAATTTATATTCCCCTTTAAAGTTTCCAAAGGACTTTGCATGTTTTACCGCATTTGCTTGTCCCAACAACCTTGCGAGGTAGATGCTATTGCTAGCCCCATTTTACAGGTGAAGACATTAAAGGTTAGAGAAGTTCCATGACCTGCTCGTGTTGGCACAGCAGAATTTGGGCCCTTGCTTGCTGCCCCCAGATCCAAAACTTCCACCATGTTGTGTTGCCTCTTGCCCCTAATGTAAATATACTTCTGTGCTTCTACATGACATTAATACCTGACTTAACTCAGGTGTCTGTCCATTGTCTGTGTGTCCTTCATATTCACTCATCAGTGCTATCCTAGCTTGGCAGGGATGACATCCTTTGAACCCACTTTGTCCAGCCTCTGAAAAGAGCAGGGAAGGAAAAGGAAGAAGAGATTACAGTTAAGAAAAAGAGAAAATTCAAGACCTTTGATAGAACCACCAGCAGAAGACTGGGCTCGTGCTTTGTTTGAATCTGGGATAAAAAGTTTCTATTTTACCCAAGAGTCATTTAAGTTGCTGCCATCATATTTCTCCAGTCAATTTCTGAATATGGGAGCGGTTCTTCTGATCCCAGAAGGATCAAAAGCATTGATGATTGCCTGTAGACTGATTATCTATTTCCATTATACAAATGCAACCTTTTGACATTTTTTCATCTCAATTTCCAATAACTCTGGTTGGAGAAGTAGGGAAAAACCAACACTACATCTGCCATGAAATCACAAGAAATATCCTATTACCTTTCAAAACTCATTTGTGACATGCCCGTGTTACTTCCAGGCAAGAAAACCCAGGTGGGCCTGAGCCATCCCTTATGCCTACTCAGCCCCTTCTGGCCACACCCCCCAAATGGTTCTTTGGCATTACCAGGACCAAAGGAAATCTATTTTTGAATCTTTATATATAAGACACAGTGTCTGGCTACATCCAAAACTGTCACTTTGGCTCCTCCGGTCTCATGCTGAAAGCTTACACAGATAAATATGGATCACTCGTTGTCAGGGAAAAAAATAGGAAGCTATTTTACTTATACCCTGAAAAATCATTTAATTTGGCTTTTCTTTAAAAAAAAAAAAGAATCATTGTGGGGCTCAGTTTTGCTGCCAATAGCGCCATCCGCTAGGCAAACAAGCAAGGTAGGTCTGGATATATAAAAATCTGTCTCGTGGTACCTTCCAAAGGCCAACTCCTACATCTATCAGGGATACGAGGATCTGAAACCAGTTTGCCTGAAAGCTACTTCCCCACTGGTTGCATTGACCACTTATTTATACTGCTATTCAATTGTGGCACTGCCAGGAGACCTCACGGAGGGCCAGCAGGGTGATTGCCTGTCTGCCTGCCTGCCTGCCCCGTCCATTCAATCTCACTGCATCCGGATCCGGCCTTTCTTTCCATGCCTCCTCCTAGTTCACTTGACTCTTGGGGGTTCTCATCCTTGCTAAGACAGCCAAGGAAGAAGGAGACAGACAGAACCAAGGGAAACGAACCCAAGCCACAATAAAACCCTAAATGGCAACAAGACGGTAACAGCCCCAGCATGTTGACATGATGACTGTCAGACAGAGAGGGATATTAATATACTCAGTATATATTTATCCCTCCTTGCTGATGTTATCATTTCCCATTTGGCACTTTCCACTGACAACAGCACTTGTGTTTGCCATGTTTCCAGAAGTGAAGGCTTGTGTGACACCATTCACACTCATATCTACAGCTCCCATCGGCAAGTTAACAGCAAGACAACTGCCACAGACTGGGGTGCATTCTCCAGAAACAGATCAGTTCTCGAAGCAGAGAGAAAACAGCAGCAGTGTGGTGCCTCTAAAACTGCAGTGGCAGAGAGCCCTGTCTGCCTGGCATTGGGGTGATGATGAGGACAATTAAAGTGGTACCACTTTTTACAGGGGTCAAACTGTCATTTGACCCTCACACCAAACTCGTGAAGGAAGAAGGTGGGCACAATACCCCAATTAAAGCCTCTGGGCAGGACTGTTCAATATTTAATTTCACATCTTCGGCACCTAACACAGTGTCTGGCACAGAGCAGGTGCAGGGTAAATGCATGTTGAAGGGAGAGGGGGTCCTCGGGCTCACACTCAGATTCAAATCTGTCTCTGGCACAGGCTACCTGGGAGACCTGGGGCAAGTCACTTTTGTCCCCTGGGCCTCTGTATTCTCCTCTGTAAAGAAGAGGGCTTGGACCAGGTAGTCTCTGCCATTTTTCCAGCTCTAGATCTCAGATCCCAATGATCTGGCATTCTGATGCCCTGGAATTGGACCCCTGCATTTACAAATGTTCGTTATGCCAAGTAATATGCTCCTGCCACTCTGGTCTATATATTAAGGGGCACTATCACCACTGCCCTGCCAATCAGCCATACTCTCAGCTCTTCCCTCTCCCTTCATATCTGTTTCCTAGTTTTGTCACTTATAGTCCCCTAACAGCTCCCGGCTCAAGCCCTTTCTCTCCACTTACATGGCCACCACCCTGGGGTGCCCTCTCACCTGAACTACTGCAATGGTCTCCTCATTTGCCTCCCTGCCTCCAGTCTTTCCCCTCTCTAATCCCACCTCCACACTGCTGCCAAAACAATCTTCCCAAAGCACAGATTTGACCATTTCACTCCTCTGCTCAGGAATCTTCAGTGGCTCCCTGCGGCCACTAAAAGGGCATTTAGAGCCCTTCCCAGTCTGATTCCAACTCGCCTTTTCGGGCTTATTTTATGTCATCGGACTTTAGAGATTGTCTCCACCCAGGCTAGATTCCATGCCTTCTCCTCTCCAAGTCTCAGAATCCTTAGCTTCCTTCAAGGCTCACACCTTTCCTAACCTCTGCCCTCTTCACATTATCATGTATTTCCCTATCTGTATACTTCTCATTTCCCCTCAGGGAAAAAGCCAATTTTTCATTTTGCCTTTGTGTCCTCAGATACCTAGCCCTGGGCCCTGCACTGTGGGCGCATTCTGCCCATGGACTCAATGCTTATTGTGGAGGGTTCCCTTCTACCAGATGCCGATCTCTACACTTCGATAATATCGATTACACTAGTACTGTCAAATCAACAAGTATTTGAGGCCCCAAAGTGAAATGGGCTACCACAGGAGGTCTGCAAGCAGAGGCCGATGACCATTGGTCCAGTGTGGTACTAGGGACTGTCTTCTTCAGCATGGATTGAGGTCCCTTTGAACTCTGTGATTCTGTGACATCCCAAATAAGTGAGCTTGTCCAACAGCTTTGGTGCGCAATAGGACCGATTGTTGCTTTTTCTTTCCCCGGCAAAGAATGAAATGGCAACGAGCAATTTACAGCTGGAAAAAACACTGGCAATCCCCCTTCCCCTAGACCAAAAGTGGCAGTAAAAGCAACCATTCCTGGGTGTTACCCCATTTCGATACCCTAACCTTGGAATAAAAACATCACACACAGCAGACTAGCTACAGAGACCTAAGGCCAAAAAGGGGTTATTTATATCTTACTGTCATCCAGGGAAATTACCCTTTTCTTTCAAATAGCAAATAACACACATTCATTTTTCTAAATCTCCATTTTTGTAACAACAGTAGATACCATGAATCACATCAATGAATATAGCTTTGGAGACATATAGGTTGTAACCAATTTAAAACCAAATCCCAAGAGCATAAATCTTTACACTCAGAGAAACCAAGATGACGATTTAGACTATCAGAGGACAAATAAGGAAGAAATCTATTAGTTCCCAACTTGTTCACAGTCTTCAGGCCAACACAAATTTATTCCCTCCAGCACACTCATTGTGGGTACTCAATAAATATTAAATAACATTCCCCAGTGTTTTGGCCCAGGATTAGATTCAAGCATCTTAGGAATGACGTCCACTATGTGTTAGGCAACTGTTACACAGAAATCACACTTGTCCTGGAATCCTGTCCAATTTTTCATCCAAAATCTTATTTCCCAATATCAAGGCCACATGGTGTCATTGAAAGACCATGGAAACGGGAGTCAGAGGGTCTAAGAACACTGGATTTGGGGTCAGAGGGCAGAGACGGGAATCCTAGCCCTGTCACTTATTCCCTATGCTACCATGGGCAAATCCTTCCCCAATATGGACCTGATTTCCTCCTCCATAATGTGAGGGGGATGAACTACATGATGCCTAAGGTCTCTTATAGCATTAAATCTATGATTACATGAACCTGAGTTTAATTCCTGACCTGCTTAAGTACCTGCTATGGATAGGCTTTATCACAAGGCTGGGTACACAGTGCTTAATAAAAGCGCCTAATTAATTAAGTGTTTAATAAAAATGCTTATTGATTGACAGATTGAACTTTGGTTTTCTCCTCTATAAAACAAACTGTCAGTGTTTGCCCATCTCTCACAGAGTTATTGCAGAAATTCTGGAATGCTGCAGAAATCTTTCCAGCAAATTTCTCTGGTTAAAGGTCTCATGTTTAAGATATAAAAAAAAAAACTGATTTAAATTTATAACAACAAGAGTCATTCCTCAGTTGGCCAAAGGATTTGTGAACAGGAAGTTGTCAAAGGAAGAAATCCAAGTCATTGACAACCATATGAAAAAAGGTTTCAAATCATTGATAATTGGAGAAATGCAAATTAAAGCAACTCCTAGGTTCTACTTCATACCTAGCAGATTAGAAAATGTCAAATGTGGGAGGGGCTACAGGAAATTAAGCACACTGATGGGACATTGGGGAAGCTGTGAATGGGCCTATGGCCCCAAAGTCACAAAACTGTGCTTAGCCTTTGACCCTGCAAAGGCTCCAAAGAGATCAAAGAAAGACAAAAAGGACCTATATGTACCTAAATATTTATGGCAGCTCTTTTCATAGCAGCCAAAGACTGGAAACCAAGAGGGCACCCACCTATTAAAGAATTACAATATAGAAATGGAATGGAATAGTATTGGGCTATATGAAATGATTAAAAAGGACGGTTTCTGAGAAATCTGGAAAGACTTGTATGAACTGATGCAGAGTAATAGAAGCAGAACCAGGAGAACGATTTACACAATAACAACAACATTATAAAAGGAAACAACTTTGAAAGACTTAACAATTTTAGTGAATCAAATAATCTACCAGGACTCCAGGGGCCCAGTGATGAAGCATGCTACCCATTTTCTGACAGAGAAGTGATAGACTCAAGATACAGAAATAGACATATATTTTCAGACATGGCTAATGCAGGAATTTATTTTGCTTGAATGGCCGGAACTCTATTCACAGCTCCCCCAACATTGCATTAGCGTGACTGCTTTCTTGCAATCTCTCCAACATCCGACATTTTCTAATCTGCTGGGTGTGAGATAGAACCTCACAAATGCCTATTTGTTAAAAAGGATTTTTTTCTTTTTTTTTTTTTTCAGTGAGGGAGAGTGGGGCTAGGAATAGAGTAGTCAAAAGAAAGAAAAGAGGGTCACGAAAGCATTTTTTTTCTAAACAAATAGAAGGCCAGAAAGGATCACAGACAAGTAAGTCAGCTTTGAAAGTGACATGCTGACCTTATATATTTTAAAAGAAAAGTAAGTTGTACCTAATAGAGATTCACAATTTCATATACGACCCTCTTTTTCTGTTATGCTATGTATATGGAAATGTCCATTTTATTTTGTGTTTAAATTCAAAATAAAACAATTGATAACAAATAAAATAAAATGTTGGCCTTTGGCCTGGCCTGACAGAAACATAGCAAAGTCATTCGCTCCCCGACTTGGGAAATCCTTAAAAGATGAATATTTTGGGACACTGCCATTGTTGCCTCCCTTAAACCAACACTTGCTAAAAACACCCAGACCCTCCTCTTCCCCTTCAAGAAACGGCATGTAGGAGGAGCTAAGGTAAGAGGGAGGCAGTGACATATAGATGAAAGAGAACCAGCTCTGGAGTCTGACAAATCCCACCTGCGATGACCATTACCTGTGTGACCCTGGGCAGGTCACTTCTCACTTCTCTGAGCTTCAGTTTCCTCATCTGTAAAGAGAAGGGATTGAGCTAGAGGATTTCTGAGGCTCCTTCCAGCTCTAAGCCTATGACCTTTGAAAACTGTCAGTCAGGATTCAAACCCAGGTCTTCGGATTCTAAATCAAGATTCTTGTCCCACCACCCCATCCTTCCTTCCTCACAGAAAAGATCACATTATAAAGCATTTGATCGGTGCAGAGATGCCCTTCTCAGAGTGGCTTCATATTTACTTCCCAGCCAGCCAATGAGAAACCCCTATAGAGCTAGAGAAAATGAAAACTGCCATCAGCCACTCCGTTGCTCTCCAGACGTCCCATCTCTCATTGCACAGCACAGTATTTCAGAAAGAACGTGATCCAATCTCTCACAAGTTGCTTCCTCATTTTCTCCCTACCATTTTTCTCTTCATTTCATGCTCAGCTCCCAAGCACCCCATTGAAACGTATGTGATCTGAAATGGTTGTTTTCCTTCTATAGACTATAGGCACATCTTGGGGAACATGTGCTTTTTTCAGATATCAAGGTTTCATTCTGCGTCGTCTTTGAAAAATGAGCTATCTTACCCATGGGTTACATCCCCATCTCACACATGAGTGGCCCCTGTCTTTTATGATCAAGCCCACAGGACGAGATTTCCATATTCAAAGACGGAATGAACAGCCTGACAGTTTCTAGTTCTACAACGTCTGGAATCCATAGGCTGTCTGCGCCCCCTGCTGGCAAGAAGTAGAACAGCAGCTACTTCCCAAAAGAGGGACGTAGAGGCTGAAGCTGGGTGGGACTAGGCATACAGATTGAAAAGTGGGGGCTGAGGGAGGGGGCGGGGAGGGGAACCACTAGATACAGAAAAAAAAGAGCATTCTTAGCACCTAGGCTCCAAATGAGAAGAAAAGATAATTTCTCATACTGAGTAGGCCCAAGTGAAATTTGAGGGGCTACCATCCCCAAACTGAGCAGGGATTCATGAGAGTAATAACAATAATAATAATAATTTATTGACCACTTAAAGGTTTGTAAACTTTATGCATATTATCTTATTTGGTTCTCACAACAGTCCCATGGGAAAGGTGACTTTATTATAGCTATTTAAAGATGATGATGATGATGATGATGATGATGATGATGATGATGATGATGAAAGGTAGCCATTATATAGTACCTACTATGTGCCAGGCACAGTGCTAAAAGCTTTACAAATACTATCTCATTTGATCCTCATAACAACACAGGGAGGTAGGTGTTGTTATTATTTCCATTTTATAGCTGAGGAAACTGAAGCATACAGAGACAAAGTAACTTGTCCAGGGTCATGTATCTATTAAGTGTCTGAGCATAATTTGAACCCAGCCTCTTAGGCCCAACCCAATGCCTCAGTAATCTGATATGATCGCTAGTTATTAACCAATGCCTTAGGATGACAAGATCTTAGATCTAGAGTTGAAAGGGCCCTGGGGCCCACAGAAGCCAGCTAGTCTAACCCCCTCATTTTACAAAGGAAAAAGCTGAGCCTCAGGGAGGTGATGTGACTTGTCCAGGGTCACACAACTAAGCATCCACCAATCACTGGTTAATGCTATCAAAGTCACAAAACCCAATCCAACCCCGGCCCCACACAGTCAGCACAGTGGTCTCCTAGGTGAACTGGAGGGAAGGTAGAGCTGCTTAGTGGTGTGACCCTTCCCAGCTCATCCAAGCTCCACCTGCACCTGCATTTTTCAGTCTCTTCCCACTCTGTTTCCTGGCTCCACCTTCCTGTTTCAGCAGGAAGTGAGAAAGGAGATCACTCAGTGGGAGAGTTAGGGTTAGGGTATGAAGTTAGGGTGCAAATTCGAGTTAGGCTTAGCGTTAGGGTTGGAGCTGGGGTTAGGGTGAAAGGAGAATGGTTAGGGTTATGGTTAGCGTTAAGGTTCGGGTTTGGGTTCGGGTTCCAGTTAGGGAGAGTAGTCTTTTGTGTCCCTTGTCACCCGTCGTGTTCTTTTCATTTATGTTATTCGGGCTCTGTTCCTGAGAGCACACTGGGCACAATGAAAAACTACAGGTGCTTCCTTCCAAGCCTTCACCAAGAGAACCCCACCAAGGGGCGCTGACTATATTGCTTTTCTTTGGTTGTCCAGTATAATATTCAGCCTTATTTTGGAGGCTTGGAAAGAGAATAAGCAACTTTTCAATCACCAAATCAAGGCATTTTAGAGCACACAAAGGGCCCTTAAATCTAACCAATTCTAAGCCTCCTTCATTTTACAGATAAGGAAACCGAGGCCCATAAAGGTAAGTCAGAGAAATCCCCACTCAGTCCACAGCTCCTCCATCATCATCTTCATTCTTGATTGGAGTTGGCAAGTATTTCTCAAGTATTTTGTGCCTGCCTTCCTTCATTTGGTTCATGTTTCTCAATCACTCCTCTTTATGTTTCTGATTGGAGGAGCACAATGCTCTCCATGGGCCTGGAAAGGACTATGTGTGCTGGCCAAAAAAGGACATTGCATTGAGCAAGCTGTCAGGGCTTAGAAAGAGTGCATGAGCCCAAAGGACAAGCCAAAGAATGAAGTGCATCAGCTTGTCAGAAGACAATAAATCTCCCCCCAAGTGTCACCTGGCATTTCTATCCAGTTAACAGCTGCCTTTGATTCCGGCAAAGTCCTTCTTAACCCCACTTTTCACACAACCACGCGTGTTTCAAGTAGACTGGACACCGTGGCAGTCTTCTCCTGCACTTTGTAACCTGTCTGTGATCTCCAAAGCAAACGCAATTTATTTCTGGTCTGCAATGGTGCAAGAGAAAGGTCAATACCAGCTCACAGCTATTATACTTCATGCAGCCTCAGAGCACTTTCAGAGAAAGGGGATGCCCATTCCTGAGGTGTCAGAACAAATCCAAAGAGGGCAGAAATCCATTCTCCCAACAATGCCACCCCCTCGCACACCATGATCCATGGCGATGGGGAACAACCAAGTTCATGAAACTGTGAAAAGTGCAAGGCACTCCACCTCACCCTCCTTTTGCAAGCATATGAAGCTTCCAGCTCTTTGCAATTTTCAATTAGCTCTTTATTTAACAAAGCTCCAGGCCAGACGGTTTCCAGCAGTGTGCAAGGGGGCCAAATGCAGTCTGGTGATGGATGTACCATCACCCAATATTTTACCCAGATGCTTAGTTATAGCTAGATGATTCAAACTATTTCCAAAGCATCAATAAGACTTTAAGTTGTGATATATATGTAGCTAGCTAGCTAAATGCATATATATTTACAACATTCATTATGGTACTATTCATTATGGGAAAACAGGATATACCCTTTCATTAAGATTTCATCTTTAAAAGCATGGCAATGACTTAAGTGGACTGCTGCATATTTCCAAAGATGACTTGCTTTGCATGAAAGAAGAGGGATCAAGGCCATGCACCCCTAGAAGACAGATGTGGACCAGGAAGGAGGCCCATAGGGAGGACATACGGGCCAAATGTTGCATAGGCAGTCACAAAAGTAGAACAGATTCTTGAGTACATCAGTTAGATGCTCTGAGGAGCATTTCTAGGACTTGAGGACAGGACCTATTTTTTTGCCTTTCTCTGCACAGTCTGCATTTAGCACAGTACCTGACAAAGGCTTGCTGACTGACTGGTCAGGACCAGGAGTCCCTACCCTCACATGGATCCATGGAGGTACTGAATCATAAAATTCAACAGGGAGATAGACTAAAGCATATTATGGTACTACGGTGCAGGTGGCAGGCGGGGTGGGGGAGTAGGCCCAAATTAATTTTTACCTTCACTTCTTTGGACTATGTAGTAACTCTCTCCTCTCTCTAGTATCTTTGAGGGGGGACTGGAAGACCAAAAAGGAATAAAAAAGGGCCTTCCTTTATGTACTAGCTCAGTATTCCCAGAATTACATGGCTTTCTCACTGTCCATTCACTCTCACTAGTTCTTATACCCTGACATGTTGCAGCTTATACCTGTACATGAATACTCCAATGAACTTGTGATCTCATTAATGTGAGAGCACCCTCCAACTGGGCAAATCATAACCCATCCACCCCTGCCTCCCTCCCCAATCTATGGGACAACTATCAGTGTCTTCCCATAGTTCATCCAAAAAAGGTTTACCCGATGCAACCCATGGGTTTTGACGATTGCTGCTTTATCATATGGTTTAAGATCTGAAAGTGCTATTCACTGACCTCAAAACTATGTTCTAAAGCAGCAGTCATCTATATCACTTGGTATCAGTTGCAAAATAGAAGAGGAAATGAATGGAATAGATTAGACAAGGAAGAATAAGAAATAATGGAACTGAAAAACCCAGTATTCTAAAAATCCCCAAACAAAAGTTAAGTAGAAAAGAACTCCCTGTTTGATAAGAACTACTGGGAAAACAGGAAAGTGGTCTGGCAGAAATGAGGTTTATACTAGCATATTGCACAATGAATTAAAAATCAATATGTGCCCTAAATATCAAAGATCACACCATGAAGACAACTAGAAGAGAAGCAAATCTTATATATACTTTTTACAACTATAAGTTGGAGATAAATTCTTAGCAAAGCAAGGAATCGAGGTCATTACAAATGATCAAATAGATCATTTTGATTACGTGAACTTGAAAAGCTTCTGCACAAAACTAATGCACCTAGGATAAGAATAGACTATTTCAACTGGGAAAAAAATCTTATCAGATTTCTCCAATAAGGGTTTGTTATCTAAGATATACAGACAATTAAGAGAAATATATAAAACCAAAACCATTCCCTCACTAGATAAGTGATCAAAAGATATAAATAAGCAGCTCTCAAAAGAATTGCAAACCATTAACAACAAAAACCAAATATGAAAGAATGCTCTAAATCACTAATAACGAGAAATGTGACTCATAACAAACTCAAGGTTTCATCCTACACCTAGCAAATAGGCAAAGATGACAAAAGATAAGAATAGTCCACGTTGGAGGCGTTGTGGAAAGACAGGCACACTGATGCATTATTTGTAGAGCTGTGAATTAGTACAACCACTTGGAAAAGCAATTAGTAATTATGCAAATAAAGTGGCTAAAATGCCCCCACCCTGTGACCCAGAGATTCCACCGCTAAGCATATACCTCAAGGAGGTCACTGAAATGCATGTGATCTTAAGTGTCGGTTTCATTCTATAGACTGGCACACCCAGGGGAACACATGCTATAATGACAAAAAGAAATAATAATAATAATAGCTAAAATTTATATAGCACTTTAAACCCTGCAGAGCACTTAAGAAATATCTCCTTTTATCCTCCCAATCCTGGGAGACAGGTGCTATTATAATCCCCATTTTACAGATAAGGAAACTGAGGCAGAGAGAGAAGTGACTTGTCCAGGATCACATACCTAGTAAGTGTCTGAGACTAGCTTTGTACTCAGGTATTCCTGACTCCAGGCCAAGTGCTCTAGCCACTGTACTGCCTCACTGCCCTTAGCAGCACTTTTTGTAGTAGAGAAACAAAGTAGGATGGCCATGGACTGGAGAAGAGCCAAACAAACTGTGGTACATGAATGTCATGTTGTAAGAAATGATGATTATGAAGAATCCAGGCAAGACTAACATGAACTGATGCAGAGTTAAAGAAGCAGGTCCGGGAAAACAAGATACATTAAAAGAACAGTATAAACAGACAGAATTACCACCACAAAACAACTGAAACTGATTACTGCAAAATGGCTTAAAAAAGCAAGCTTGGCATCAACAAAGAGCTATGAGGAAATCTGCCCCTCCCTGCCCCGCCTCCACTCCTTTGCAGAGGTCCACGGCATGGAACGTTGCATATATTATTATGGGGGGGGGGGGATGGGGCTGGATGGCCCAAATGGTGCCCAGGCTCTGTGTTAACTGGTTTGGTTGAATTTTTCCTCTTCTTACTCTTTATAAAAAATTCCTTTGTTATAAAGCATGGCTCTCTGGAAGTGGGGAAAGGGAGGGATATAGGGAGGCATCTAGGTGATGTAAAAACAAGAGATACCAATCAAAATCTATTCCCAAAAAATCTCATGGATGCCAGTGAGGGCAGCATCTGAGCTGCCCATGGGATGTCCCTCGCTCTCACCCCAGGTCTAGCCCACCTCTTTTTCCAATCATACATTTACTGGACTATATCTCTTAGGCCTCTCATTGCATACAATAACATGCTGCAACTGGCTTCTACATCTCTCCACTGGCCATTGAGTCACTGGCAATTTTGAGTCCTCAGAGATTGTGATGTTCTATGAGTCACAGTCAAATGGCATCGCCAAGAGAATACTGATGTTAAAAAAAAAAGTTTTTATTTCAAGAAGCAAGTTGGGATCTTTGAAAATGTGTTCCCTCCAACCAATTCAATTCCAAACTCAGTTTGTTCCCCATGGGCAGGGCTCGTCCACGATGCCTGTCCCGTGGGCTAATTCCACAGGCTGCCCATCCAACTTCTTGGCCTAACGCGGGCAACATCTGTTCTTCAGTCACTAAGTCTTTCCCCTGCATAAATATCAAACGTTCCCAATTTTAATTCTCCATGTAATTTTGTCAAATAGTCCATTTGTCAACTGGTCATGCAAACCAACATTAACCTCTTTGGATGGCAAACAGCAGGAATCCAAGGACCATGTCTGTTTAACGGGCTTTGTCCGGTGCCCTCTTTCCTGAGCATCACTTGTTAATGATAGCTACCAGCCTTGCAGCTTTCTAGAACAGGTGGTAAGAGACGTTAATAGGAAGAAAAAAATAGCCCCATTTCAGAAGCTCTTTAAAAGTAAAGCCTTGCACAAAGGCAGTTATGGGAGCACTGCCATAGTGAGAGTCCACACGTGTGAAAAAGCTCCTGCTCACCTAATAAATGTCCATAATGGCCAACAGCTTTCTAGAACTCTTCGAGGCCGACCGCTCTGCCCCAGGCTAGATGACCTCCCTGCCAAGGGAGACAGCCAACCAGGCATCTGGTCAACAATATTGACTGTTGATTCTGGACAGCATTGCACCAAGTGGCCTAGCATGGTGGATTGGATGCTACACTTGAAATCTGGAAGAGCTGTGTTCAAACCCAACCTCTGATGCCTACTAACTATGACCCTGGGCAAGTTACTTCACCTCTGAGCCTCAGTTTCCTCCTCTGCAAAATGGGGATAATAAGACCTACAGCCTCTACCCAGAGTGTTGTTATGAAGCTCAAATGAAAGTAGAGACATAAGTGCTTCACAAACTTAAAGATGCCATGGAAATGTCATTACTGTTGTTAGAGGAATACAAAAGAACTTAGTGGTCCAGGTGTTCAGTTCAGATGTTGCAAGACCATTCAAATAGAGAAGTCCTTTCACAACTAGAGGTAATAATGACATTAATAACAAAAGTGGCCATCGTTTCCACAACTTTCCAGACTATCACACTGGATCTTCACACCAACCCTGTGAAGTAGGTACTATGAGCATGCTTACCCCCATTTTATAAGTGAGGAAACTGAGACTCAGAGGCAGTGTGGTCCACTGGAAAGGAGGATTGGATCCTGAGTCAAATCCAGTCTCTGTCACTACTTGCATGACCATGGAGAAGTTACTTAACCTCTGTGAGCCTCTGTTGCCTCATCTGTAAAATGGGAGTTATTGTATAGATCAAATGAGATTACATGTGTAAGGCACTTTCTAAACCTTAACATGTTACCTAAAAGTTATCATTACTGCCTGGGTAACCATGGGCTAGTCACCTAAACTTTCTGGCCCTCAAGCTGCTCTCCTGTAAAATGGGGGGGGGGGGGGTTGGACCAGATGGCCTCTGAAAGTCCCTCCCAGATCCCGATTTAGGTTCCTGTATAGACTTGCCCAAGGTCACAGAGCTGGTGGGTTTAGAACCCAGGCTTTCCTTGATTCCAAATCTCCTACACCAAAGCTGACCTCAAGGTCCACAGGCTTCTCCTGAGTGGGCCCAAAACACATTCAAATGCCATGGGGAAATGTTGAAAAAAAGAAAAGAAATAAAAATCCATCCGAGCTGACATGAGTTTGTGGTGTTCTAAGTCAATGAGGCCAGCAGGCTGTTTCTATTTGATGCTGACACCACTGTGGACACTCCATTGTCAGGAAGAGTCAGGTTTCTGGCTAAGAGGAGATTTGGGAGTTGTCATTATCATTGTTGTCCCCAGCTGGGTAGCAGATGAGCTCCCAGACAGTGAGAACAGGAGGCAGCTGAAACTCTGGAGGCCAGACACGGTGACAGGGCCAGTGGAAGAAGCACCATCGCAGGGGTCGGGTGCCAGAAAGACAAGGTCAAGGGAGAAGATTCGGCACCAACAGGGTAACACCGATACAACAGAGATCAAGGAGAGGATGCCAAGGAGATGGCATCAGGGGCATCCAAGGCAGCTGAGGTGACTCCAGTAGGGCCGGAACAAAGAAGAGAGATTTGGTCAGGAGGAGCTCTTTGGAGAGATTTCAGTACAGCCATAAGGACAAAAGTGTGTGTGGGGGGGGGGGGGGTATATAAATGCTAGCTTCCAGGGTCAGAGAACTTTAGGCCCATGGCCTGCTGCCCATGTCATTAAAGAGTCATAAAATTAGTCACTTGCTCACTCATTCATTCATTTCACTAGCATGTACTGAGCTCTCACAAGCCTCTTCAGCCATACTAAATCTGACAGCAACAGTTCTTAAAGGGCTCTCTGGGGGTCCCCCTTTCTGAGAGTCTACAAGGGCAAAACGATTCTCATAACCATACTAAGGCATTCTAATGTTTAACGTAGTAAGTATGAATAGATATGACCCACATAAACAAAAGCTCTTTGGGAGACAGGTGTACCTCAATAATTTTTAAAAGTGTAAAGATGTGAGCAGCTAGCAGGCGCATAGAGCACCAGCCCTGGAATCAGGAGGACCAGAGTTCAAATCCAGCCTCAGACTAGCTGTATCACCCTGGGCAAGTCACTTAACCTGTTCGCCTCCAAAAAAAAAGTGTAAAGGGAAATTGAGACCAAAAAGTTCAAGAACTCCTGCTCTGAGAAATAGGAGTAACTAGGTGGCACATTGAATAGAGCACCAAACTTAGAGTCAGGAAGTCCTGAGTTCAAATCCAGCCTTACATCCTTAATAGTGGTGTGACCCTGGTTGAGTCACTTAACCTCTGTCTGAGTTCCCTCATCTATAAAATGAGGATGGTAATAGCACCTACCTCCCAGGATTATGAGGATAAAATGAAATGTCTGTAATGCTATTGCTATTATCATAGGGATAGATAATAATGACTTCTCCCCTCACTAACAATCAGGGCTGAGTTAAAACAGATTATTTTCCTATTGTACATTATATAATTAATATCTTCTGATATCTTAGCTACTTTATGTTTTCTCATTTCCAAAGCTAGGTGGAGAAGGCAAAGGATGTGTAACTATAGTGCCCCATCTTGGCCACGGAGAAAGAGATGAGGTACCATACTGCCCTTCTTTTTTTGGAAATGAAGGCAAATATGGGTACAGAACTTATCAGCTGATTTTGTTTAACTAACTGAAAGGCCTACTGATTTTATGGGATCTATCCAGAGATGACTGTGTTGTAAAAGCAAGAAGGCATGAGTAAAACAAATCTTAAAAATCATTATTTTGCCACGTCACCCAGAAAACTGCGATTTGAGATGGCCACAGGCTAAAATATCAGCTCTCAGAGTTTTAGGCATGCTACTGGCAGGAAGAGTGAAACATCCTGGTATTTATAACACTGCTGAAAAGGACTTTCTTGTTTCAGGAAGATCTTTCGGCCTCTACAGAAAACCACCAAGACTGGAGATAGAGGTCTTCAAAAGCTCCACCTGCTCCAGCATCCCAGGCAAACTGGTTGTATTTAATGGACGTGTTCATTAACCCATCACTTTCTAATGAGGTCTTTTCGTTATAAATCACAGAGAGAAATGAATAGCTTTTTCCTCCTTCCACTTTATAACTGTCTTATCCAACTAGGCCACTCTCTCCTCTGCAAACTGGCAAGGTTTCTGAACCGGCTTGTACACAAACACGTTAACCTGTGCCTCCCAAGCAAAGGGCAAACCAGTGACTGGTTCCCAAAGGGCCTTCCACTGAAATGAACCAGGAAAATAAGGCACTGTAATCAGAGACTCCAAACATGAAGCAATGCAAGAATTCCGAGCGCAGCAAAGTTGTCTCAGCCTGCCCAGTGGGTGTGCTAGCCAAGAACAACACTCTATAGACCTTTCTGCAGTTACTTAGAAATCAGAGCTTAGCATGGAAATCATAGGTAAGAGCTGACAGAGACACTAGAGATCGCCTAGTGCAACCCCTTTTTACAAAGGAGGAAACTGAGGCCCAGGGAGGGGAAGAATCTTTCCCAAGATTCCAGATCTAGTGAGTAGCCAAGCTGAGCCTAGTACCCTGCTCTCTTAACTCCTAGCCAAGCCTAAAATCTGACCCTTATCTACAATTCAAAGGTAATACTAAAAAATCAGTAGTTCTCCACTCACTACATGAATAACTGATGGCCTCAGCTTACACACACACACACAAAAAGGATGGAACTGAATTGTTCCAAGGGTAACCTATCTCCCTAAGACTGGTTAGTATCTCCAACAGTGATGTACAAAGAAATCCCAGAGTAAGCAATGAAGAAGCCCTCCCCTGTGCCCATTTCAGATTGAAAACTACTGAATAATCGATTTGCATTCACTTCTAAGTTTATAAATTGTTCCATGAAGACATTAGGCAGCTTGGGAGCATAGCAGATAGAGCACCGGGCCCGGGATCAGAAAGACTAAAGCTCAAAGCCAGCCTCAGACACTTAGTAGCTGTGTGATTCTGGGCAAGTCACTTCAACTCTTTCTGCCTCAGTTTCTTCAACTGTAAAATGGGGATAATAAAAGCACCTACCTCCCTGGATTGTTGTGAGGATCAGATGAGGTCATATTTGTAGAGTGCTTAGCACAGTGCCTGGCACATACTAGGGGCTTAATAAAGAATAATAGGTAGCATTTATATAGATCCACCCACCCAGGGGGTAAAGTGCTGGGACAGCTGACAGAAAACCATCTAAGGGGAGATCTTAACTTCTCTGAAAGAATTGTAATTAAAGTCATTATTTCACACTATTAAATCTGGCTACATTAAAAGGAAGGGTTTGGGTTTCTTTAAGATAATGAGTTGTGAATAGATGAAAAAATTTTTCTCCCTCCTCCTGGCCAAGAGATGGAGGACCATGGGTATGAAACAGCCCAAACACTGCCGAGCAGAACAGATGAGGGGGTGAGGGGCTGTTCCAAACTTTCTTCTTTGTTACAAAGGAAGGATCATTATAGGATTGGAGAAGGGGAGAAGATGTAGAAATCCTGAAATGACTGATATATAAACAAAAGGTAGAGACAGTGGACACAGAATCAGAGAGGAAGAGAGAGACAAAAAGAGAGACACAAAAACAGAGCGAGAGGGAGAGACAGAGAGGGAGGGACAGGAAGAGATAGAGAAGGAAGAAGAGACAGAGAGAGAGAAGGAGGGAGAGACAGAGGAGGGGAGACAGAGGAGGGACAGAGACAGATAGGGAGGGAGAGACAGAGAGAGGGAGAGATAGAGACAGAAAGGGAGAGACAGAGACAGACAGAGACGGGAGGGAGGGGAGACAAACAGAGTCAGAGGAGGGAGAGACAAAGACAGAGAGAGGGAGAGACAGAGAGGGAAGGAGAGATAGAGGTAGAGAGAAAGACAGAGACAAGGAGGGAGAGGGTGAGACAAAGAGGGAGGGAGAGACAGACAGAGAAGGAGGGAGAGACAGAGAAAGAGAGAAAGGGAGGGAGAGACAGAGACAGAGAGGAAGTGAGAGACAGAGGGAGAGGAAGAGACATACAGGGAGGTAGAGACAGAGACGGGGGGAGACAGAGATAGAGAGGAAGTGAGAGACAGACAAAGACAGAGAGGGAGGGAGAGACAGAGAGAAAGAGTGAGACAGACAGAGAAGGAGAGAGAAAGACAGAGAGGGAGGAAAAGACAGAGACAGAGAGGGAGTGAGAGACAGACAAAGACAGAGAGGGAGGGAGAGACAGAGACAGAGAGGGAAGGAGAGACAGAGACAGAGGGAGACAGACAGAGAGAGAGGGAGAGACAGAGAGAAAGAGTGAGAAGAGAGGAGAAAGACAGAGAGGGAGGAAGAGACAGAGACAGAGAGGGAGTGAGAGACAGACAAAGACAGAGAAGGAAGGAAGGAGAGAGACAGAGAAAGGGAGGGAAAGGGCGAGACAGAAACATAGAAAGAGATAGAGACGAGGAGCACATGAGTGAAAAGCAACCAGATCCCCTGGCAGATTTCCTAAAAGTTTCGATAAAAAACATATCCAACCACAGCTAATATTTTTGCGGACAAGAGTCAACCATTTATTGGATATTAAGATAGGAGAATTTCTATTTATTGGCCCAAAACACAAATCAACACACATAAGAATACAAGTCAAAGGAGCACATAATACTGACAATTAAGTCATGCCAACCTGGTTGGGAAATACTAGCAGCTAAGGCTACTGGGAACAACCACTATCCCACAAGTCCCTCAGGGAAAAACAAATCACTACAGCATCATTCAGAACGAAGAAAGGCCTTTCTAAGAACAAAAAGGGAGAGAAAACCTACAAAACAGATATAACACCTGGGTTTAGAAGAGAAAGCAAAGAGAACGGGCAGCCCGCCGTGCCCTGGTCAAGCACAGAACATGAGTGTCTTTAGTGTGAGTCGGCGGGGTCAGAGATCCAGAAGCACCACTTGGCAGCTAAGAGAAGGAGGTGTCCACATGCAGACAGGCCCGGGCCATGCCCCGGGCCCCGGGCCAAGCCCAGGAGCTCTGTGCCCAGCCAGCTGCCTGCTGCAAATCGCACAAACAAGAGAAGCTCTGCTGGGCACAAGGCTCACCTTCCCAAGCTACAGAAGACCGTATGGCACCAAAGAGGAGGAGGCTCATATATTCAGCAGACCTCGAGGTCAGTCACACCAAGTGACAACAGGACCGCAAAGCCCGGCCTATGGGAAAGAGACACAGAAAGGCAGGCCACACGCCCGAAGGCATACAGCTGCTATCCACAATACACACTGTGTTAGCTTAACATGACTTTTAATGTTCCCCCAGCCTGGAAAAACTGAGTTGGGGGAGGCGAATGATGAAGAACTCATAACTGCCAGGTCTTGATGGGATCAGTCTGTTCATATAACTTTCAGCACTTTGCATATTGAAGGTCATGAAGGATTTTCCAAGGAAGGGAGCTGAGAATAATGTCCTAAAGCTAATGAAAAGAAAAGAACAAGAAGTCAATGTTACTCGCCTCCCACCTCCAGCCCTTTACACCCTCTCCATTCCAGTCCAACTGACCTCCCAGAGGGTCTCTAGGCTTGGTATTCCATCTCCAGCCTCCATGCCTTTGAACAGGCTGTGCCCCATGCACACAACACACTCCCTCCTGGCTTCCCCCCAGGCTCAGTCCTATGGGAAGTCTTTCCTGATCCCCTTCATTAGTTGTCAGTGGTCTCTCCCTTGTCGTGCTCCAATGAGCACGTGTATCACCTATCTGTTTGCAGGCAGTATTCCTCTCTGTCCCCCTCACCCACCCAAGGGAGATGGAAGGTCCTAGAGGACCTGCCTTCTTCACTTTGGTCTGTCTCCCTGGTGCCTGGCACCATATCTAGCACATAGTAGGTGCTTAATAAGTGCTGGATGGAATGAATTTGACAGTGGTGGCTTTCTATATCTGGTCTGATCATCAAAAAGTTTTATTAAGCACCTAATGAGTCATGCCACACCCAACGGGCTGCCCATCCACAGTCCCTGCCTCCTGGAGGCTTATGATCTGAGACCACACTGGCAGATATAAACACATAAAGGCCAGAGAAGCAAAAACACAAGCAACGAACCAATGTAAATCTAAACAGGAAAGTTCAGTAAAGGTCCATTACACACAGCCATCGGGGACAGCCGCAACATAAAGCCACAATGGGTAAGAATAAAAGATATCCTTGGTGAGCAGAAAACGGAAGGAACAAAACCAGACACCTCTCCAGCCCCCACCCCTCATGCTCCCAATCACCAAGGCCGGCAGCAAGTGACTTACAATGACTCCAAAGGCTAAGACAGACAACCAAAAGGTCTTAGGGGATTTGGGGAAGTTCAAACCCTGGAGAGGCTCCTGGGACCCAGGCTGGCCCACAAAGACCACTAAGCAGCTGGGCTGAGGGGGTGCCGGGAGTCAGGAGGGATCTCTGGCTGTAGCAGCCAATAGCAACCATGCTCATTACTTAGCATCTTCTCTCAGCCGTGGCTGTGGCCCAGCTCCTCTGCTGCCCTCAGAGGCACCTTTGGGGGAAAGGCTGGGGGTTACGGAGCCTCACAAGCAATAACCCTGGAACCTCTGCCAAAGCCATGAGGAGGCCCAGGCTTGTGAAGACTGTGACCCCCCCCCAACCCAGGCTCTACTGGCTTGGCAGTTTACCTTCCATATATTTGGGCACGAGGGGCTGCAGCCGGCATTTTTCCAGGCCCACACACCCAAGTACTTGTAAGAAGAGAAATACAGACCCCAGTGGGCCCCCATAGGGGAAACCGTCTTGGGACACACCTAGAGGAAAATGAAGCTTGGACCAGTTACTACAAGGACATTTTTGTTGGTACTCTGGAGCAGGCAGAGAGAAAGATTCTGGTTGGAAGGAAGAATCTCTGCCTTCCAAGCTCAGGGGGGCCAAGAGGTAGCATTTTCAGAGCTGGGATTGTAACCTCCATCAGCCGCTTACAGAACCTCAGGCAGTACCCGGGAGCCTCTCTGTGCCTAAGATTCCTCCTCTGGAAATGAGGAGCTTGGACAAGACGGCCTTTTCAGTTCCAAAAATCCTACAGTGGAGGTGGTGGCTGTCCTCCTGGTCCAGCAAAAAAGCCCCTCAACCATTTCTCCAACTAATTATTCAGTTTAGTACAATGGGCCACAGGAAAAATGCACAGCACTGACTAGTATCCCAGCAAAGCCGCAGAGCTAGGCTGGGGACAACAGGAATCAGCACAGGGCCAGGGGAGGACCAGTGCACCTCAGAGCCTCAAGACCCTCTGAGTGGGCAGGCCCAGAGTCGGTTCCCTTCAGCCAAGGACATAACAGCAGGACCATTTTCTTCATTTAATTAAAGGCTTTGTTTCTTTCAGTTCTCTACACCAAGACCATCAGGTAGAAACAAAAGGCCAACTATGCGAGTGCAAGCATAAATGGACAGGTCTAACCATGCGCAGCATGCACCCATAAGGCAAGACTCTAAAGAGGTAAGACTGTCTTTACAAACCTCCCAGGATATTCAAGTTGGTTGATTTAAAGTCACAACTTATCTGGGCAGAGCTTCAACAAGCTCCACTGGCAGGTTGGCTGGCAGGCTGACCCAAGGCCCCATAATAGCCCAGGAGTGGGCCGGGCTCCCTGGCTGGGCCTCACACAATCCATAACACTTACAGCGATGAGTGCATGCAAAGACACTGGAACAGCTACCAGGACTGAAGAGACATACCTTGGTCGGAGAGATCTGGAGCTGTCAGCCACCAGTTTACACGATCTCATATTGGTTATTCGTGATGGAACGAGAGAGACAGCAGGCCAAAAATATACCAAACAACTGGAAAGAGAGCACGAAGGGAATCAGACAAAGGAAAACAAGGAGTTCCAGGAGTCCAAGAGGCATCTGAGGTGGCCACACATTCCTTTTACAATTCCTCATTTCCTGTGGCTGGTTCTGACCTGTGGGTGTTTAGTTCTGTTGAATAATCTGGGTAAGGCCTCACTAATCTGTGAGAGATGAGATTGAATCACTAAAACCCAATCCTGCAGGTGGAAGTTTCTCAATTTCCCTGTCCCTGGCAACAATCATTCAAAGAGAAACCCTCCCAAGTCAGAGAAGGTTCCAGAAAAGAGAGGTCAATGGTGCCTCTTTTCTCACTCTGAGAAGTCAGAAAGACCCAGGACCCAAAGTCAAGAACTCAGAACAAATATACATCTCTAGAGACTAAGTGTTCCAGACCAAAGGACCAAAGACAAGAAAAGTCTAGTTGACTTTCTATGGAACCAAAGAACTGGAATAAAAGTGGGCACCCATTGATTAGGGAATGGCAAAATGTATCAGGGAATGTAATTGTGTGGTAAGAAATGATGAAGGTGAGGAATTCAGAAAAATATGACAAGATCTAGACAAATGAATGAAATAAGCACAATCAGGAGAACAGTTTATGGAATAATGAAAAAGGTTAAAGGAAAAATTAGTAAGAAGAGGCTGAATTCTGAGCCAATGTAATCATCAGTACAAGTCCTGGAGAAAAGAGAATGTCATTTATTTCCATCCTCTCAGCAGAATGCTGGGCTGGCTATTGTAAACAGAGACAGATAAGGGCACTCACTCTATAGGGGGAGGGGGGGGAGCTGCTTAACTGTTTTTCTTGTTGATAAAGCAAAGTTCAGTTCCGTGGGAGCTTTCCAGAAAAGATTTTGAGGTCAAGATACAAATCTGCTCAATTTTCTGATTTTTCAGAAAGGAAGAAGAACTGAGAACAATCATGTGAATGCAAGAGAAGGCATTAAAAACGTAGACAGAGCCACACTACTGAGGACCTGTGAGGACAGTGAGGCACAGGAAGTCACAAGGAGACTTTGGATGACTTGAGAAGGGAGGGCAGAGCAAAATACAAAGCCGAGGAGCAGCGGCCAGCTGGCATACAGCTACCTTGGCTTTTATACTGTGGAAAAGAACACCTGTTATATTAAAAGAAAACTCTCTGAACCAACTATAGTATAGAATACCAATGTATTATTATTAATAAGGATTATGATGATAAGGGGTAGCATGTATCTAGTGCTTTAGGTTTACAAAGCATTTCACAAATATGATCTCATTTGATCCTCACAACAACCCTAGGAGATAGGTGCGAGCTACTATTATGCCCATTTTACAGATAAGGAAAATGAGCCAGTCAAAGGATAAGTGACTTGCCAACGGTCACATAGCTAATACATGTCTGAGGCTGGATTTGAACTCAGGTCTTTCTGTCTCCTGGCCCAGCCCTCTACCCACCACAACGTACCTGTACATGACTGCAATCAAATATTATTACACTGTAAGAAACCATGACTTGAGGAATCCAGAGAACCCTGGAAAGACTTGTAGGAACTGATGCCAAATAGACTACGCAGAGCCAGGAGCACAACGTGCACAATGACGTCAAAAACAGCAGAGCTCTGCTTGATGCAGGACTACCCGGAAAGTCGATTTCTGCACACCTCCTATCTCTTGGTAGCGAGGTGGTGGACTCTCGGTGAGGAACAAAGCTTATGTTGGCAGATGGGCCAATGTGTAGGCTTGTTTTTCTTGAATTTCCTTCTTGATCACAAGGAAGTTAGCAGAGGCATGGGCAGGGACGGGAAAACATTGGGAAGGAAGAGCAATGGGTTTGGGGGAAAAAAAAAAGATAACAAGAAAAAGCAAAATCCGTAGATCAAAAAATTAAGACCCTAGCCCTGAGCAAATAATGAGAAAAGGGTTACAGCACTTGAGTACTGGTTAGTGTAGACCAAAGACAACAACTCCCTGGGGAATAGCGTCAAGGAACAAGGACAAGAGCCACATGCCAAGTTTTCTTGAAGTTGAATCACACATCACCCCCCCAGGGCCAGGATGGAGGCTGCAAGATGATCAAAGCAGAGCCAGAAGCCTTGGCTTCCAACCCTAGCTCAGAAACTTGCTAGTTTGTAACCCTAGTACAAGTCACCCTACCAGCAGGCACTGCTAGTGATCCGTGTCAGTCGCTGAGACCTGAGAAGCTCTCTCCATGTTGCGTGAAGGAGACCCCACTCCGAGAACACCCTGGGCTGAGAAAATCATTCCTTCTTTATATCTCTATATAATCAAGCCCCTAGCGGGGTGACAGCGATAGCTCCGCCAATGAAGGAAGGCATTTTAAGCATGTTTTCGGATAATTAGTATCTTAAATCCTGGATTTGGACTTGTGGATACACTGTAAGTATCTGAGTTCATGAAAGAGAATCCTAATTATGTTCAGGAATCGTGTCTGATTACAGGGAGAGACTAAAGCCAAGGTTCTTGGGCAACCCAGGTTTTGTGTGATGCTGGAAGGTTGCCCTAACCAAGAGGCACCAGCTCTTTCCACCACAAACTGCTCTCAAAAGATGTGTGCAGGTAAAGGTGGTTCCAATCTAGGGGGGAGAAGAAAGGGCTGGTCTGTTGCTTTTTAAAGAATAACCATGGGAAAAGAATGAGTGAAAATGGAAGAGGAATTCAGAGAACAGCCAGCTATTTCCTCTAGGCTTTCAGCATGACACGTATGCTGCCCAGATGGGAAAACAGAAAGATAAGACTCAAAGACATCTAAAGGCTGCAATGGGGGAGGGGAGGAAATATAGATTTGCTTTTTTTTTTCTTCTTTTCAAAACTCACAAATCAGAACCCCAAACCAAATGGCTCCAGCTGCATTAAGCACTTAATCCACAAAACAAACCTGACCTGAAAAGCTGTGTCTGATCATCATGTGTGTCAAGAAGAGAATATGCCACCTTTGAGGGAAAGGAAGGCCTACCTCTGCTCGTACCTTGAATCATAATCTATAGGCTTACCAGTGGAAGTATTCCAGCTTACTATAAATGCCATTAAGGCCTCAAGGAGGTCAAATCAAGAAGGGAAGATCCCAAATATACAACTAATCTTCATGGAGCAATCTAGAAATGGAAGGCAAGAGAGTGCCCATCGACTGGAGGATGATTGAACAACTGTGGTATAAGAATATGTGGAATATTATTGCACCATAAGAAAGACAACTGTGAAGAATTACAAGAAACTTGGGAAGATGTGCATTAACTGATACAGAATGAAGTCAGAAGAGCCAGAAAGATAATTTATACAATAAAGGAAAACAACATAAAAGATTTCAGAACTCAAATCAAAGTCATGACCAGTCATGATTCCAAAAGACTGAGAGGAAGGGGTTCTGGGTAAGCATTTATACAGTGCTTACTATGTGTGAGACACTGTGCTAAGCTCTTTACAATTCTTATCCCATTTGATCGTCACAAACTCTTGGAGTCAGGTGCTATCATTACTCCCATTTTGACAAATGAGGAAACTGAGGCAAATCAAAGTGAAAGGACTTGCCCAGGGTCAACATGGCAACTTAAGTGTCTGAGGCCAAATTTGAACTCAGGTCTTCCTGACTGCAGGCCCCAGCACTCTGTGCACTGTGGCGCCCCCTAGTGCCTCTCGGCACTCCATGCCCAAAATGAGGCATACACTGTGGTGATGTGTTAAGGTTTTTTTCCTTTCACATTACTGTACTTGTTATAAAAAGGATAAGGGAGGAGGAGAAATCATTGAGAAATGACAGTGACAAAAAAAGAGCATGAATAAAACATCATTTTAAAAACTAAACTCCATTGTGGACAGGAAGAAAAAAAGTAGGCGAAAGCCATTTCAGTCTAAGGACTCACCTGGAAACAAGCAATCCCAAAGGAAATGCCTGCTACAACACCCATTTCTGACTGAATAACAGTTGTCACTTTTACGAAGCAGCCCTAGGAGGAACAAAAGAAAACAAGTCCAGAACAGGCCTC
>NW_020944355.1:152899-196584 GCF_900497805.2 Vombatus ursinus | reverse complement strand
CTTCCCCGATGAGGGCCTCGACTTTCCGGGAAATCTCTCAAGGAAAAACCCCATTGCCCACTGGGAGCATAGTTGCCATTCCCCAGAAGTAGAATATGACATGTGACAACCACCCCCCAGACTTCTTTCCCCATCCTCAACTTCCTAGAGGGCCACCCACCTCCTGAATCTGCTTCTTCAGATCCTTCCTATCAGCCCAGGAACAGCTGTGAAACCTGCAGCAGCTCCGGGGAAAGCCTTTCTCCGCATAGTAGGCAGTGGTTTCCCAGTCTACAGCACTTTGGACACCACAGCAGTGTAACTGGAAAAGTCAATCAAGGGGGTTAGGGTTAACCCTGTATGCATTTCAGGGAATGTCCCATAATGCCTAGCATGAAAATGGACAATAATAGTTGGCAAATGGGACCGAGAGACGCATGGGGCTGAAATACAACAGGCTTCCAACACAGGCTCTAACTTATACTAGACCACACAATCAGTGATGCCTTCAAAGTGGCCCTACCCCTTCCAAAGTAACCTCAGGCCACAGCATGTTCTATGGCCGGTGAGCCTATGTGGGCAGCACCTAGGCCTCGATGTGAGGCAGGTACCCAGGTGAGCTTGGCCTCAACCCCCAAGGATGAAAGGAAAATAAGCTCTAAGGAAATGAAACCTCAGTTCTACAAAACAGCTCCCAACACTTCTGCTAACAGTGTTTCCACATTCTTTGTTCTATGAATGTTCTGTGGCTCTAAATGGCTTCGAGTGTAAATGCAGGAGTACTGAACAGGAGAGTGGGCTAGATGGCCTCTGGGGAGCTGCACAATTCTTCTGACGATGCCCAAGCCCAAGCTTCTCCCTGAAAACAACTCATCTTTTTAACACCAATATCTGCCTGGTGATATCGTGTGGCTGTGAGTCACAGGATCCGAATCTCTGAAGAATGAAAATAAGGATGATTCAGAGGGCAATGGAAAAATGCATGGTGGGCTGCAGAAGGCTGTGATACATCCCAAACAAGGAATTATAAAAGAGAAGTGGAGTCTAGAATAATCTCTAAAGAAATATATGAGTAAAAAAGATGTACCAGTGCAAAAAAAAAAAAAACTGGCAAAAGCCCTGCCAGAGAGCCCCTGGGTTCCACCAGTATCCTGGCAACACTGAGGAAAGGGAGGAAGGCAGGAAGGTGAGGCCCACATGCCTGACTCATGGCTGTATGGAGAAATCTGTATCACTGGGGGGGTGCCCCCATCAAGGAGCCCACCAATTCCCTCAAGCATCTGAGGAAGAGTGGGTACTTGAGCAAGGCTGGTTGAAGAAGAAAAGATAGGCGTGCTGCTGGGAGGGTGTGCGTGCATGGGGGAGGAGACTGCTAAGACAATTCTGGGCACAGGGTTTCAAACCCCCTTGACTTAACTGGACAGCTTCTTGAGGGTTTTTACAAACTTTGCCCAGCAGTTCTTGCCCTCTCCCCTCCCCCCAAGATAGCGCCTTATTGTTATTTGTCCCCCGTTCTCGAAGAGGACCAATGACATCAGCAGGGCAATGTCTTGGTTGCGCCTCATTACCAGCTGCCTATTTGACAGTGGTAGTCTCAGCACTCTGACTGCCTTGGCTAGAGAAATGGCAGCCCACTTCAACTCTTCCACTCCTCAGCCCCCCAAAGCCTTAACCCACCCCTTAGTGGCAACCACCCACTCAGAAAACAACCCCCTCACACCAGAGGCCCGATTACAAAGAAGCCTGTTTGGCTTACGCTCCTAGCCTATGGTGTGCTCCGAGAACAGGACCTTCTTCCCAGTCACCATACCATGAAGGTCCTCTCAGGGCAGAGAGGAAGAACACATTTAAGACAAAGCACCAACCGTAAACACTTACAGTTTTCTGGATGGTATCCACTGCCTCACTTCTTTGAATGGCTGTATCATTGTACTGCTTCAAGGAAGCCTCATAATTCATCTCGAAGCTGTTCCTAATCTACAGGAAGGGAAAAGGAAAGCCAGTGAACAAAACCTCAGAGAAACTGTTTTCATTGGAAGGCTTCCGTTTTCAACTGAGAGAGGAAGTGTACACCTGGACACAACCAATAGTTCACCCAGCTCAGTATTCTGTCTTTGACAGGGGCACCAAGAGGTGGCTTGTCAGACAGGAAGAGTCACCTTCCTCAGATGAACTTCCAAAGTTTAGGGATGCACCCCAACTTTCCCTAACCTGCCCTTAATATTGTTTGTGATACCAAAGAGAAGGTAATACCCCATTAAAATAAACCTTAGACCATGGATTGAGTCATATTATAGATCAAAACACGTGTCTGCCCTGTGAATGAGCTAAAGAGAGCTTGTTTCTGATAGCAATGTGGAAAGCCTATGAATGGACTAAATCCAAGAAATATTTTTTGAGAGAATCCTGTTTCAATGCTCCAGGCATGAACATTCCAACCAGGTTCTACTGTGTAAGAAAAGAACATGAGATTATAGATTGAGAGCTGGCAGAGAACCCAGAATTTATACCTAATAATCATAGGACCATAAAGTTAGAACTGGAAGGGAGGCCAGAGGTCATCTGGCTCACAGGATCATAGTCTTAACTCATCTCCTTAGTGGCAGACTACAAGCTAACCACCCACTCAGAAAATAAACCTCAAACCTTGGGCCAGATAACAATGGAGAGAGGTCCAGTTCCTTTTCTGTCCCATGGGGTGTGCTAGCTCCCCCTTTGACCCTCTGCTACGAGAAGAAATCAGGGACTTTCTGTCCCAAACACCACATCAAGAAGGCCCTCTCAGGGCAGAAAGGAAAAACCCTCCTTTCAGAGCCTTTCTATTCCTTGAGCATTAGGGCCAGAGGTTGGGAGCTAGAAAGGAGCTCTGAGATTATCTGGCTCATAGGAACTGATTTGGAGCTGCAATGGAATCTTGTGGGCATCTTCCCATCAGGTTATCCTGTTAGTAGATCACCAATGTACTTCCAAAAAAACCCTTTTATCATGTGACATTAGCTCCCAGACCTGATGGATAGAAACTAACATCATGCTTGAATCACCCAACCCACAGGTACCTACCGAACACCTAGCATGAGCTCATCAGGGAGCTGGGAGCCAAAGCATACAAAAATATCTAAGTAGAAACATGCCCTCTAGAAGCCTCCAATCCAGGCAGAAGAGGTGAAAAAGAGCACTGACTCTGGAGTCCAAGGCTGTCCCTCCCAATCTCACCTCCAAGGCTCACCACCTGTGTTACTTCCCTTTCCTGGGCCTTACCTTCCTCCTCTGTAAAATCAGGTTCCTTCCAGCTCAAGATCTCAGATCTTATGCCCCTAGACAATTCCACGCCTAGGCAACTCTTTCAAATTAAAAGCTCCCTTTTGGGACCCACGTCCTAACATTTCATGAGGAGAGTCATGACAACGAGGCCTATCCAGAAACTGAACGTGTTTATGGCTGGCCCTCATCTGAGTAGTACAGGGAAGGGAAGGGAATAAAGCATTTATATCGTACCTACTATGTCCAATGCACTGTGCCAAGCACTTTTTACAAATATTAACTCATTATCATCCCCATTTTAAAGTGGAGGAAACTGAGGCAGTTAAAAGTGAAGTCCCCTAGCTAGTAAGTGTCTTGGGCCCCATTTGAACTCAGGTCTTCTTGACTTCAAGCCCCAACCTCTGTGTGCTGTGGCAGCACTTAGTTGCTCCCTGGGGTGGGACTCACAAGGCAAACACATTTGATTCAAGTCCTCAAGCACTTATTAGGCACCTACTATGCTAGATGCTGGGGTTACAAAGACAAAAATGACAGTCCCTGCCCTCAGGAGCTTCCATTCTACTGGATAAAGTATCTAACACTAGAATGGATTCCCATTAAAAAGAAAAAAAAGTCAATCTAAAATCTAGCTACAGAAAAATCCAAAAAGTGTCACCCAGCAGAGAAGTGCCATACTTCATTTTTTAAACCTTCTTATATCAGTACACTTATAAACTGAGCTGTCCTCATTCAAAAATAAGGTCTATTAAACTCTCACTCAAATGACAAAAAGCCAAGATTATCAGCTGTTAAAATAAGTGGGAGCTCTTTTATAAAATAAGGGTCAGTTCAGCAGTATGGTACAGTGAAAAAAAGGAAAAAAAAAGCTGGATTCCAAGGCAGAGGACCTAGGTTCAAATCAGGGCTGTGCTGAGTGCTATATCACTGTGAAGGGCAGTTAGGGGGCACCATAGTAAAAAGAGAGCAAGGCCTAGAGTCAGGAAGACCTGATTCAAATCTGGCCTCATATACTTACTAGATGTATGACCCTGGGCAAGTCACTTAACCCTGTTTGCTCAGTTTCTTCATCTATAAAATGAGCTGGAGAAGGATATGGCAAACGATTTGAGTATCTTTGCCCACAAAAATCCCAAATGGGGTCATAAAGAGTGGGTCATGGCTGAAAAAGCGACGGAACAACATATCACTTGGAGACCCTGAGCAAGTCTACTTCTCTGGGGCTCAATTTCCTCTTCTGTAAGGTGAGAGAGTTGGACCAGAGGATCTTTAAAGTTATCCCTTCTGATTCTTGGTTTATGATTCTAGGATCCCTTAGCTACTTAAACTCTTAAGTTAAGACACAGTGACAGGGCCGATCATATGCTTAGCCATTCTACCAACTGGGGTCTGACCCTCAATGTTGCCATTTCAAAGTCATCCTTCTCAAGGACAAACTAGTTCATCCCAGGCCCTGGAGTCAGCCTTACCTCATGCCTAAAAACAAATCCTACAATAGCAGCCACCAACTCCACGAAGAAAATAAGGGTCAGGAACATGGCATACTGGAGAAAGGAAAAACCAAAAAGTCAAGTCAATACAAACTGGGAACATCTTGGAGTCAACAGCCTGTCAAGGAAACAAAGCTACATCAATCCATTTTCATCTTTGACAAACAAGGACGCAGGGGAAGGCAACAGGGAACACTGTGTGCATCTTGGAAGGTGAACTGGCTTCAGCTCATGAATTTGGAAGTTTGGCACACTGATAGACGTAAGGAACAGAAACTCATACTTGAATAGGAGATTGGAAAAGTTGTGACAAGATGAGAGGAAACTATCCTCCCCCGCCCTCCAATACAGGAAAAGGGAAAATGGTGGCTCAGTCCTCTAGCCAGGAAGAATAAATCCCCTTGACTACAAAAACAAGTACTCACCAGTTTCAGCATCCATGCTGAAGCCCGGCTGGTAGCAAAACAGCCGAAGGTGCCCAAGAGGATAATGATGGTTCCAGGACCAATAAGCACAAAAGGGACATTGGTGGCCTTCTCATTTAACAGTGAGAAATACACCTCCAGGCTTACCTTGCCCCATATGCCAACTGTAAGGAGGATCACACCTGTGAACTGATGAGAAATCAGAAAATTGAGAAACAGTTACCACGGGGCTCTCCTAAAATTCATTTCTCCCAAAGGTAGAGAAAAAACCGGGGCTCTGATGTGCCCCAGGCTAAGGAGGCAGCCAGGCTGGGACAGCAACAGGCTGAGCTGTTCCTCATTAGGCTAGGGAAGACAAGCAGTGCTCGACGGGTGGTGGTGCAGAGAAGGTATCTTCCTTGCCCCCCCCCCCCTTCCCCCAAAAGAAGCTTCCAACCTAGCAGCTGCAAGGAAGGCCCGACGTCTCTACACCGGCTTACCCTGGCTGGCCAGGCGGGCCCAGGTAGGCAGGGCACGCACGGCCCAGGAAACACCTGGGCAAGAAGGCACCTCATCAGACCCTCCATCCTCAGGTGTTCCAGAAACCAGAGCCCGGATGATATGGCCGGCTCCCCCTCCCCCAACAGATCCTCCCTCTGGGCAAGGGGGCCCTTCGTGCTCCGGCCCCCCGAAGGAGTTCAAGGCCTCGGGAGGCAGGTAGAGACGGCGGGGAGGGAGGGAGAGGCCTGTAGGGGTAAGGGGGGGGCGTAGTGCCCTCCTTGCCCCCCCCAATGACTGACTTACCTGCGGGAGCCGCTCCCTGCTTAGGAAGCACAGAAGAAAGAAAAGGAGAGATTACCTGGGCCAGCCAGGCAGCCCCCCCCCCCCCCCCCCTCCCCCTGGGGGGGGGGGGGGCGCCGCCCCCGGGAAGCCCGCCCCCCCCCCCCCCCCCCCGACGGGCCCTCTCCCCCCCTCACCCAAAAGATGAAGGTGTAGGTGAGCAACACGCTCTTCAGGCATGAGATGACCGGTTTGGTCTGCAGCCTCCTGGACGGGGACGCCATGGCCCGAGGGATTGTCGCCGCCGCCGCCGCCGCCGCCGCTGCTGCCGCCCCGGCTCCGACCCCGGCTCCGGCTCCGGCTCCGGCTCCGGCTCCGGCCGGCCCCCGGACTCTCCGGAAGGGAGCCAGGAAATGACAGGCGAGGACCCGCTGCAAGCAGCTCGGGCCAGCCCAGCCAAGCCGGAAAGTCCCGCCCAGCCTATGGACGCCCTCTACCGGTCACCGCGGAAATCATAGGCCCCGCCCTCTGACGCGCGGCCCCGCCCTCCGAGGCCCCGCCCCTCGTTCAGCGCCATCCAGGAGAGGCGAAAGGGACCTGGCAACAGAGGCAGGGTTCTGGGGACTGAACCTGGGCTTTCATTGGTGGAGGGAACTCCCAAGGCCAGTATACGCAGGGTGTCCCAAAAGTTTTGGTGCAGTTTTAAACTAGGAAAAAAAAAACTGTCACGTTATTGATTGGAAATCTACTCAGAGTCAATACTGAGATCGTCTAGCCCATCTTTTACTAGGATATTGGTGCTGATTTTATTCTAACTCAGTATGAAAAGGGTTTTTTTTTTTTATCCAAACCTCAATTATTTAGTTTTGGTCAATAAGAATTAGTCTTTCACCTGCTTCTTTCAAACGGTTTGGATACACCAGAACACCTTCCCCCCCCCCCCCGTTTCCTATCCACCGGGGCCCCTCATCATTCTCTTTCCAAGCCACAACTTTTTTCACTAACATTACTACTTTCGAAATATTTCGGGGCAGCTAGGTTGTCACAGTGGATAGAGCTCTGGCCTTGAAGTCAGGAGGACCTGAGTTCAAATTTGACCTCAGACACTTGATACTTACTAGCTGTGTGACCCTGGGCAAGTCACCTATCCCTAATTGCCTCACCAAACATATATATATATATATATATATATCAACAAGATAATGTGGTTATTTACCAAGTATTCCCATAACCCCCTGACAAACCTCTTGTACCCCTGGGAGATATCAGGATAATTCACACCCCAAGTTGGGGACCCCTAGCCTAGTCTAATGGAAATAGCTCAGAGTTGCCACTGGACATCCCAGATTCCTTGTGACTCAAATGTCAGCGCTACATCTGACCTTAGAGATCACCCAGTCCAATCTACTTGACAAATAAGAAAGCCAAGGTCCAAAGACACAAAGGGATAGCTTAGGGTCACATAGCTAGTGAGCAACAAAGCTGGACTTCACACTCAGACCCTGTACCTCCAAATCCAGTCCCTTGCTACTTATTCTATCCCTTACAGCTTTGGTGTAAGCATTTCATATAACATCTCATTTGAGACTCATACGAAAGACTACAAGTATCTTGTACAAGTCACTGTTTTACAGGTGAGGAAATTGAGGCTCAGAAATGTCGCATTCCCCTTATAGAATGTAAACTTTATTTTGTATTCCTTTTATATCTAACAGTAAGTGGCACAGCTAGGCATTTAACAAATGCTTGTTGATTGATTAATTAATTAATTGTTCTCTTTGTCACTGATTTACTCTGGGATGTTTAGTGAATTCCCTGGAGCCTGGCTTCTCTCTGAGCAAACTGAGGGTAGCAAAGTCTTCCAACCTCCACTTGCACTAGCAGGTGGGGTGCCCAGATGACAGTTAGAATTTCTCCCCTCAGGCTTCTAAGAGTAGCTCTGAGAGGTTTGGCCTTGTCTTTCTAAGCCCTGACTAGTGTGTTTCTCCCTATGATTATTGATTGATGTCGATGAGCCAGCCAGACTTAATTAGCTTTTGGAAAAGAGTATTTGCTATAGTAGAAAAGCTGGTACAAGACATTTTCCCAAAAAGTCTGTGACATACTCTCCTACAAAGAAGTACAAAGTCCAAGGGAAAGTGGGCTTGAGCTTAGAGCACGTGTGGCGGAGGGCTTAACTCCCAGATCCTGGAAGTCCTTTCGTTGGGGACCCCAAGATGTTTCCGTTAGGTATCATGGAACCTTTCTGCTGTACTCCTTGTAGTGCCTTAAATCTCCCTTTCCTTATCAGTTCTAGTCTGTTTTGGGCTCCCAATGCAGACAATGATGCTAGCGGCTAGGATGCCAATGGGAAGTCTCAAATCCTCCAAGCCCTTTGAAACTCACAAAGTCCTCTTCCACACAAGAGAGGCACTGGAGTGCAGTGGAGGAGGGGAGAAGACCAAGACTCAGGCCCAGGATGATCCCCCTCCCCCAAACCCAAGCAATTCCTTCTCAGGGGCTTAACTAAAAGGCTTCTACTCAAATCTCCTGGGTTCCCAACTGGTCTGTTATTTTATACAAAACCCACAGGGCATGACCAGCCTCTTCAGTCCATCAGAACACACTTCCTCAATGGCCGCATTTCACCTCATCTAATGGCTTTCAAAAACTTCTCAATTGATCAAGGACTTTTCATACTTAGTCTAAAGCCCATGATTGATTTATTGATTACGATTCACAACTAGTTCATACCACTAATTGATTATTTTTCATCTGACAAAGGTATGAGGGCCAGTATTTTGTCACTTACTTTAAGTGGAGTGGGGTAATTGTTTGATTGACTAAATCAACCCCCATCTTTACATGAAGATAATGACCCATAGGATTACTGTGAAGATGCAGGTTCATATGGGGTCTTCGGCTGCTATATAAAAGGTTCCTAAATGGCTTTGGTACAACCTGAGAAAATCATTTGGTGAAGAACAAGATCCCTTTCCAAGGGAAAGGGACCTTTTGAAGGCCTGGTTTAATTTCAGAATTTTCCCTCACCCCTACCCCCACCCATAGTCAATCTGACCTTGGCCCTTGCTTTTAAGTAACAGACTTAAGAGGAGAAGAGGGTTGAGATGCCAGGAAAAGGGGGCATGGAGCTTCTCTCATGCTTAGCTTGGAAAGCCTTTCCCTCAAATACGGAAAGTTAGGCTGAAGTGAGTTTGAGGGAAATGTCTCTGATCACATATGACCCTGGCTGCCCCTTCTTTCACTGGGGAGCCCTTAGTAGCTGTTGAAATAGTTGCAAGTTGGACTTAGAAGATAAGATTTTCTATTATTACAAAAACAGAGTGGCATAGTAGATACAGCATTGTTAAAAGAGCTGGGTTCAAATTCTGTGGTTGTTGTTCAGTCATTCCAGTCGTGTCTGACTCTTTGTAACCCCAGTTGGGGTTTTCTTGGCAGAGATACTGGAATGGTTTGCCATTTCCTTCTCTAGCTCATTTTACAGATGAGAAACTGAGGCAAATAGGGTTAATTGACTTGCCTGGGGTCACACAGCTAGGAAGTGTCTGAGGTCAGATATGAAGAGGAGTCTTCCTGACTCCAGGCCCAGTGCTCTATCCAGTGCACCCCCTAGCTATTTCTGACATTTACCAGCCATGGGTCCATGAGTCTCTGACTCTCAGTTTCCTCATCTATAAAATAGAGATAATAATACCTCTAGGACCTATCTCATAAAAGGATTATGAGGCTCAAATGCTACAGTGTCTGAAAGGCTCTTTGCAAACTCCAGGTTTACCAGCTGCCCATTTGAGCGCTCCTGGATCTCCTTTTCAGAATGGGCACCTATCTCCCACATCCTAGGCTACCTTCTTGCCTTTCTCTGTAACTTTTCCTCGCTGGTCTCCTCCACCCATGCAAGTTCAGTGACTCCCAAATCAGTATCTCAGCTGCCAATGTCTCTGCCAGATTCTAGTTCAGCTTCTCTGACTGCCCGATGAACAGACATCTCCTCCTGGATGGTCCATTTGCATGTGAGACTCAGTGGGCACAGTGGAAAGAGCACTAGAGTAGGAATTGGAGGATCCAAATTCAAATCCTGCTTACTACTCCCACTTACTACTTAGGAGACCACTTGGGCAAGTCACTTAGCCCTCCTTGGTCTGTCTCCACAACGGTGAAATGAAAGTCGGCCCAGATGAGCTCTGAGGTCCCTTCCAGCTCTAAATCTATGACTCTTGGTCCAGAATAGAACCTGTCTTCTGTCATCCCTGCCAACCCCTCACCTCCTCCATGTTTCCCTGGTTCTGTCGAGGTACCAACCATCCTGCAGGTCACCTAGGTCGGTTGGCTCTGAGTCACTTTTGATTTCTTCCTCTTCCCCACCTCCCCTATCAGTCGCCAACTCCTATCCACAAGATCTCTGAAATCCAACCCCTTCTCTCCGCTCACATAACCACCATTATAGTTCCAACCCTCAGTCTCTGTTCCCTGGATTATTACATCTGTCTCCTAATAGGTGCTTAATAAAGGTTTGTTGAATTAATATGAAAGAATGCCATTTCTTTGTGTTGTTCTTACGTCATCATGCATTTGTGACTTGCTTCCTCAACTAAAACTACTGAAATGTAAACTCTTTGATGGCCAAGACCTGCCCTCAAGGAGTTTTCATTCTAGTGGAGTCAGAGAGAATCTCACTCCTGGATGGGCCTACAACCCAGGGTGGTCCCATAAAAATATTCACTAATACTGCTACTTTTTTTTTTAATTTTTAGGCAATTGGGGTTAAGTGACTTGCCCAGAGTCACACAGATAGTAAGTGTCAAGTGTTTGGTCTGAGACCAGATTTGAACTCAGGTCCTCCCGACCCCAAGGTCGGTGCTCTATCCACTGCGACACCTAGCTGCCCCATACTGCTACTTTTGACAATACTCTTTGTGGCAGCAAAACCAAAAAACAAAACAGGAGCCCACTGATTAGGGAAATGACTAAATGGACTGTGGCCTATGGATGTAGTTGAATATTAGTGCATTGTTAGTGACAATGAATATGAAAAATTCAGGGAAACCCAGGAAGATTTATATGAACTGACACAGAGTGAAGCAAGCAGAACATGAGGACAACATACACAATAGCAACAATAACGTAAAGGAAAAGAATCCTAAAAACCACTGGAACTCAAATCATCAATACAAGGACCAAATTTGACTCTAGAAGACTGATGATGAAACACATTTCACTACTCTGGCAGAGAGGTGGTAGGATACAGGGGCAGAATGAGGCATACGCTGTCAGACATGGTCAATGGTTCAGTTTATTTTGTTTAACTATAATAGTAATAATAATAATAGTAGTAGTAGTAGTAGTAGTAGTAGTAGTAGTAGTAGTAGCTACCATTTAGATAGTACCTTCTATGTGCCAGGCTCTGTACTAAGTGCTTTACAATTATTATCTCCCTTGATCCTCACAATAAGCCTTATTATCCCCATTTTACAGTTGAGGAAACTGAGGCAGACAGAGATTAAATGACTTGCTCAGGATCATACAGCTAGGAAGGGTCTGAAGTTAGATTGGAACTCATATTTTCCTGATTTCAGGGCCCAATCTTTATCCAAAGCAGCACCACCTAGCTGAACTATTTACATCTGGGTCCCAATTAATACAAATAATGAATCCCCTAAAATGGCTGCATTATTTGAATTCACACTGCACATTTCCACTAGGCTGGAACCAATTACCATGTTTTACATAATTATATTGCAAATTTGAATACATGCGACCACTTCAGAGGATTTATTATTCACACTAATGGAGACCTGGCTGTACTTCTTTGTTCAAGGGAGGGTTCTACTGGGAACTGTATTGGAAAATAGCAGAGATTTTTTTTAAAAGACATCAATAAAGCATTCTTTAAAAAGAAAGCTCCCTGGTTTAGAAGTCTCATCTAGATTGGCCATTTGTTTCAGGGGATGGGGCCGGGGTCTCAAAGTTTCTTTCTCATTGGGATGTGGGAAACGTCTTGGAGGGGTCCTATAGTAGAGGACTCCCCCAAAAATGTACTGCCATTTGATGAAAAGATCTTCTCTAAAGCTTAGGTTTATTTTGGGAGCTTTATTTGGGAGCTTTGGAAGGCATTCTTGGGGTGTGCCCTAGAGCAAAGAAATATTTCATTGGTTCAAGAGAAAAAAATGTAACGAAATAGCTAAAGCAAACCCAAACTCTCATGCAAGAAGTCTTGGAATTTTCCTGTGCTCCCTGCTTGTGCCCCTCACAGCCCTGCTCTGTTTGAACAGCTCTTCAGGCCAAATCCAACTCATTTCACATGGAAATGAATATTCTTCTAGGACACATCACCTCACACCACCACAAGCCGTCAGTCTCCTCCCCCACCCCGGGAGGCTTGTCTGGTTCACACCTAGACACCGGCTCTGGGTCCAGACAGAAGACTGACCTGGCAATGGGGTGAAGAAGGAACCTTTATCCATCCAAAATAATGTCAGGAGGGCTTCCACAAGGAAATAAGATCTTCAGAGTCCTGTAGCAGGACCGATGAGAAGTTTGGCCCAAGGATGGCCCTGGGGACATGTGTCCAAGGAATTAATCACCCACATCTATTCTCCTCCATAACAAACTTCTCAATCAAACCAAAAAAGTGTAATGTCAGTCCATTGGACTGTGAACTCCTTGATAACAGGGACTTTTTTGTCTTTCTTTGTATCCTCAGTGCTTAGCACAGTGCCTAGCACATAGTAGGTCCTTAAGAAGTGCCAGCTGACTGCCAGTGTCCAAGTCACAGGAAGAGGAGAAGGAACTAAAAGAGCACTCACTGGTCCAGTTTAATGGATCAATGCTTCTAGTCGCTGGTCTCCAGGTACACTTGGCTTACTCTCAGCCAAAGCCATCATTAGGGTGGGACAGCTGAGGCTTTGTCCCAGAGCAGGAAATTTAGAGAGTGCTGACAGCACTGTCCCAGGGTGCACCTCCTCATCCTTCAGCAGCCTTGAAAGCTTGTGGTATCCCAGAAGTGCCGTCTCAACCCCCAGTGAGCTTCCCTTCTTTCCCTACCCCCACCCCACCCATTGCCACTTGCGTCAGGTGTAAAACTCGCTCACCGTGACTCTGCTCTCAGTCCATTTGTATGTGACAGCTCCCAGCTGGGAGACTTTAGCAAATGGGCAGCTAGATGGCAGACTGGATACAGAGCTGGGCTGGGAGCCAGGATGGCCTGAGTTTTACATAATCACTGGCTAGGCAAGTAGATTCACTTTTCACAGCCTCAGTGTCCTCATCTGTAAAATGAAGATAATAATAGCACCTACTCCCCCCCAGATGTTTTCAGAATCATATGTAAAGTGCTTTGCAAACCACTGAAGGTTTCTGAGTCAGGAGAGTGGTATGACAGACCTGTGTTTCTAGAGGATTAACACGGCATGCTAATATATAGCAGTTGTGCAGAGGCTGGACTGGAGAAGGGAGAGATTGAAAGCAGGGGGATCAATTAGGCAATTTCAATAGTCTAGAGACAGGGGTGGGGAACCTGTAGCCTCGAGGCTACATGTGGCCTTCTAGGTCCTCAAGTGTGGCCCTTTGACCGAATCCAAACTTCACAGAACAAATCTCCTTCGTAAAAGGATTTGTTCTGTACAACTTGGACTCGGTCAAAAGGCCACACCTGAGGACCTAGAAGGCCACATGTGGCCTCGAGGCCACAGGTTCCCCACCCCTGGGAGAGGGGGGTGAAGGCCTGAATCAGGGTGGCAGCTGAGTGGACAGGTGTAGAATTGATAAGACTCAGCCACTGGCTATAAGGTCAGTGAGGGACAGAGAACAATCACAGATGACTTTGAAGTGGCAAAGATGGTAGAAAGAGGGACGCTTTGAGGAGAGGTGTGTGTAGGGAGAAGGACAATCCATTCCTTTTGGGGCACATTCATGATGTTTAACAACCAGCTCTCCCTCCCCGAAAGGAAAAAAGTACCCAGTACACCACATTTTTTTTTTCAGCTGAATCTGTATTCTTAACATTTTTTCCATCACTTTCTTAAGTCTAGGCAATAAGTGAAACAATAAATCAAGCCCTGACTTGTGACATCTCCAACCTCAGAGGCGTAAATGCTCTTTCTGAAATCACACCACTGGGCACATTACATCTGAGGTGCCTCTAGGGCACCAGGGGAGGTGTCCAGCAGAGAGCTGGCCATGTGGGGCTGGAGGCCTGGGAGGACTAGCTAACCTGCCAGTGGGAAGCAAACATTGCAATGTGATCTCTGTCTCCAAAGGTCTTTCAAAACAAGCTCGAGGCTTATCTTTCTGTGACAGCTTACTGCTGTAGGTCTCTTTCCATCCCTTTCCTCTCATATTAGAATGGTCACAGCCCCATGAGGCCCATCTTTCTGGCCTGCCCTGGCCAGAAAATCACAGAGGCCTTTTTACAGCTCTATCCCCCTGTTATTCTGCTCTGAAACCTATGGAACAATTTAAACTAGGGAAATTTGGCATGGTAAGACAGTAACCACTTTCTAAAGAGTTTAATTCTGTACAGATAATGCAATTGCATTGAACAAAAGGAAAAAGTTCTAACCCCTTCCCTCTCCCCGAATGTGCATATAGGACCCTGACTTAGGATTTCACCAGTATGGTGGAGCTCCCAACATGGGGTCTTCCTCCACCCATGCAGATCCTCCAGAGTTACTGGGAGCACTGAGAAATGAAGTGATTTGCATATTGTCACTCAGCCGGTATGGGTCAAAGGCAACACCTGAACCAGGTCTTCCTGACTCCAAAGCCAACACTCCATCGAATACGCTATGCTGCCACTTCTGTACGCTTGAAGCCCTGCAGTGAGTAGGCAGTCCATTTCAGTGCTTCATTTTGACAAGGTTTTCAAGCCTAAATCTGCCTCTCGGTGACTTCTACCCACTGTTCTTAATTCTGCCCTTGGGGCCAAACCAATAGAGAATGAAGAGGAAAAGGAGCAGGAGGAGGAGAGAGGATGCTATCCAGGGGCATGCTCCTATACGAGAACAGATCGTCCAATTTTCAATCTGAGTATTTACACCACAGAAATCAAATTAGGGCTTGATTTATGGTTTTGTCATTGGCAAGAGTTAAGAAAGTGACAGAAAATGTTAACGCAGATGAAACCTAAAAACGGGTCATACTTAAACATTTCCCAGCATTCCCCCATGCTCCTTTGGCAAAATGAAGCCTTCTCCCATCTTGGTTCTAGACAGTCACATGACAAAGCACAGCCCCTTCCCTTCACCAGATAAGGGGCAAGCTGCAGGTGCTAAGTGTTGCATACACTGATCTATGTGGCCTTTGGAGAAGTTGGTTTTACTTTAAAAAAAAAATCAGTCAGCACAGAAACACCAAGACATCTCATTTCCACACACACAGCAGAATATAAAAAGGGAATTCTATATGAAACCATGAATCCTCATTTCATTCCACTTGTTTTTTAAAAACTACATAATAAAGTCTACAATTGTGTTCAAAATTGTCCCACTTACCTATGTTGCCTTCTGAACATTTTGTAAAATGTTGCCGTGGCCCTATTTTTAATATTCATTACAGCTAGCATTTATACGGAGCTTTGAGGTTTGCAATGCAATGTACAATTATTCTTTCAGTTGACCCTCCCAGTAACCCTGGGACGTAGATGCTATTTCTAGCCCCTAGTTTACAGACCAGAAACTGAGTATGACAGAGAAAAGGTGGTGAAGTGGAGTCAGAAAGTTGCTGTTCAATTGTTCAGTCGTGTGGACACCAATGCTATCCATGGGATTTTCTTGGCAAAGACACTGGAGTTAGTTTGCCATTCCCTTCTACAGCAGATTAAGGCAAACAGAAGTTCAGTGATTTGCCCAGGGTCACACAGCTAATAAGTGTCTGAGGCCAGATTTGAGCTCAGATCTTACTGACTCCAGACCCAGCTCTCTGTCCACCAAGGCACCTAGCTGCCTCCAGGAAGAGCTGAGTCCAAATCTGGCCTCAGACACCTGCTAGCGGTGTGACCCTGGGCAAGTCACTAAGCCTCTGTTTGCTTCAGTTTCCTCAACTGTAAAATTGGGATAATAGCTACACCTACTTCCCAGGGTTGTTGTGAGGATCAAATGAGATGGTACTTGGAAAGCGCTTAGCACAATGTCTGGTGCATAGTAGGCTTCATATATAAATACTTATTCCTTTCTCCCTTTTCCAGGGTTACCCAGCTAGTCACTGTCTGAGGCTGGATTCAAATCCAAGTCATCCCGACTTCAGACCCAGTGCTCTCTCCACTGTAGCACCACCTAGCTGCCTTGTCATGGTAAATGATTGGAAGCAAGTTTTTTAAAAATTACTGTAATGGGATACCTCCTTTTGGGAGGGATAACCCTCTTCTTCCAGCTCCACTTTGCCAAACCCCCCCCCCCAGCCAATTAAAAACCAAGGGAAAGAGAAAGGAAAAAACCAACCCTTGTTAGAAGTAATCAAAGTGAGGGAAAAAATCACATCCCAGGCATATCTCTACATTTTTTTCTTTCTGCATCATGTGTCTATGACCTCTGTATCAGGAGCTGGGTAACATGCTTCACTGTAAATCCTCTAGAGACATTCAGCAGGGTTCTTAAGTCTCTGAGAGTTGCTTCCTTCCAATGTGGCTGTCCTTACACAAATTGTTTTCCTGGTTCTGCTCACTTCACTCTGCATCAGTTCATGCTACCCAGAATTCTCAGAAATCTCCTATGTCTTATGGTACAATAATATTCTCTGACATGCGTATACCTCAATCTGTTTGGCCAGTCCTCAGTTGTTGACAAGGCAGTCTAAGGAGCCCTCTCAAATTCCAGTTTCCTGCTTTTCTTTTTTCCCCCATTTTAATCTACCCCTTCATAGTCAGGAAGTTTGTTTAGTCTGTGACTGTTCTCTCCCCTGTATTAGCCTCCCTCTTTATTTTCCCACTCCTGATCCTCCCTTGAATTTGGAGTATTTCTACACTAAACTATTTGAAACTCTATGTGTGTGTGTTCAACACTGGCCCCTTGTGTAGTTCTGTGGTGGAAGAAATCATTCACTCTACTCTCTCCTCGGATTTCTAGATCATTTTTCAGTCTGGTACGAATGTCAGGGTTTTGCTGAAGTAGAAAGGGGGAGCTGGGTGGTCTACCTCTCCTTCAGGCAGCCATCTTGGCAGGAAGTCTGTTTTTCATTATCACAAAAGAGGGGATAGCAGTCAACGACTGGTATAAAAACCCCAAAGCATTGATTGCTCTTTTTGAAAGTGGAATCTGCTTATGCCACAGCTGGCCCAGCACTGTGGCTTGTGGTTAGTTTGGAGGAAAGAAGCCCGGAATCTCAGAGCTGGAAGGGACCTCAGAGGCCTCCTAGCCCAACTCGAACCTAAAAAAGCCACACAATAAGGGCTAATTCAGCTTTTGTTTGAAGGCTTCCAAGGAGAGGAGGGGTTCCCTCAGCTCTACTCAAGAAATTCCAGTGGCCCCTATTGCCTCCAGGATAAAGCTGTCTGTCACTTAAAACCCTTCACAACCTGGCCCCTTCCTGTCTTTCCAGTCTGCTCCACACATAAAACACTCATCTCCCAACTCCATGCCTTTGCACTGGCCATTTGGCTGTGCCTGGAGTGCTCTCTCTCCTCACTTGTGCCTCTTAGCTTCCCAGGCTTCATTCAAGCCATCTCAGATCCTGCCTTCCATCCAAAGCCTGTCTTGGTCCCCAGAGCTGCTAGTGTCTTCCCCTCTGAGATTATCTTTCATCTACACTGTGTATATTTTGTATGTGCCACCTACATGCTTCCTCTCCTATCTGGATATAAGGTTCTTGAAGGCAAGGTCTGGTTTTGCTTTTCTTCATATCACTAGCACTTAATATGGTGTCTGACATATAGTTGTTGTTATTCAATCATTTCAGTTGTATCCTACTCGTCACGACCCCATTTAGAGTTTTCTTGGCAAACATAATGGAGTGGTTTGCCATTTCCTTCTCCAGCTCATTTTACCAATGAGGAAACTGAGTCAAACAGGATTAAGTGACTTGCCCAGGGTCACACAGCTAGTAAGTATCTTGAGGCCAGATTTGAACTCAGGGAGATGAGTCTTCCTGACTCCAGGCCAGATGATCTATCCACTTCACCACCTAGTTGCCCTCTGGCACATAATAGGTACATAATAATTCTTTTTTTGACTGATTGACTGACTGAGAAGGAACTCTCTAACTGGCAAGGTAAACTATTCTACTTCAGAATTGATTTAATTTCAGGAGCCATTACCCAACAGATAATGGTCAAAGGACATATGCGGATAGTTTTCAAAGGAAAAAACCTAAGCTATTAACAACCATATGAAATATGTTACAAATCATGAATAATTAAAGAAATGCAAATTAAAGCAACTCCAAGGTTCTACTTCATACCCATCAGACTAGCACAGATGACAAAAGGGAAAACGACAATTGTTGGAGGGGCTATGGGAAAATAGCCTGGCTGTTCCACAAACAGGACACTCCACCTTTTGGCTTTTGGCATTCTCCCTAGCTCTCCTCCATGCCAGGAACACTCTCCCTCCTCCACTCTGACTACTGACCTCCCTGGTTTTCTTTAAACCCCAAATGAAATCCTAACTTCTACATGAAACCTTCCCCATCCTCTCTTAATTCCAGTGCCTTCCCTCTGTTAGCTATTTCCTATTTAACCTGTCTATACCTTGCTTTGGACCTATTTGTTTGCATGTTTTCTCCCCCATTAGATTATAAGCTCTTTGAGGACAGGTATTATATTTTACTTCTTTTTTTTTTTTGCAAGGCAATTGGGGTTAAGTGACTTGCCCAGGGTCACACAGCTAGTAAGTGTCAAGTGTCTGATCTGAGACCAAATTTGAACTCAGGTCCTCCTGACTCCAGGGCCAATGCTCTATCCATTGCACCACCTAGCTGCTCCTATCTTTTACTTCTTTTGGTATCCCCACCAATCACTACTATTTCAGAAACACTGATAGGCCCCTGATGAAAAAGTCCAAATCCACTTGCCCTCCAAACTTCACAAGATTCTCCTCTGGTCAACGGAGGGAAGTGGGTGGAAGATAAAAAGTCTCTATTCTTCCACAACTCCCCTCACCCAAGAAATTCCACTCAGGAGATTGGCTGGACCTGCTCTCTCTTAGATCACCACTGGGATATCCCAGCTATTTTATAAACACCCACAAGCCATGATTGAGTTTCCTCAACCCATCTTAACACACTGCCTATGTGGTATCCTTTCACTTCATCCAATGGCCTTCATTCCATCCAAATTGATAAAGGACTTTTTTTGAACCTAGTTAAAAATGCTTTTGATTTAGAAGGCGGAGCCAAGATGGTAGAGAAAAGCCAGGAAGTTGCTTGAGCTCTCCCCAGGTTTCCTCAGAAACAACATTAAATCAAGCCTCTAAATGGATTCTGGAATGACAGAACCTGTGAAAAGACAGAGTGAAACAATCTTCTAGCTTAAGATAACTTAGAAGGATTTCAGGAAAGGTCTGTTTCACTTGGGTGAAAGGGGAGCACAGCCCAGTGCAGACGGTGGAGGCTTTTAGCCACAGCCGAGATTAGTAACTGAGACTTCTCAGTCCTAGTTCAGCAGGCCAGTGGCACATCAGGGCAGCTGTGAAACCTCCAGGCCCAGCACAGAAGGCAAATTGCCAGCCCCAGAATCCAGGGCACAACAGGCGCAACTAGACAGGGCCACCCCAGCGCAGTGGGCAAGCCACCAGCACCTGAGGCCCTGGTGCAGAAAGCTAGCAACCAGGTCCCTGGCTCCCAACACAAGAAGCTTGATACAGTGCCCCCTCTGGCCCAGAAGCAGAGATCAACTTTAAAAGCCATGAAATTAGCTTAAAAATTAGCAAAATTTAAAAAAAAAAAAACAGAAAAGAGTCCCGATCATAGAAAGCTACTATGGCAATAGGGAAGATCAAAATACAAACTCAAAAGAGGACAACAATGTTAAAATGCCTACCCGCGAAACCTCAAAGGGAAATATGAATTGGTCTCAAGCCCCAAAAGCCTTCTTGGAAGAGCTCAAAAAGGATCTTAAAAATCAAATAAGAGATAGAAGAAAAGTTGGGGAAAGAAATGAAAGTTATGCAAGAAAGAGTCAACAGCTTGGAAAAGAAAGGACAAAAATTGACTGAAGAAAATAATTCCTTAAAAATTAGAATTGGGCAAGTAGAAGCTAATAACTCTATGAGACATCAAAAATCAGTCAAACAAAATCAAAAGAATGAAAAAAAATAGGAGAAAATTAAAATACCTCATTGGGAAAATAACTGACATGGAAAATAGACCCAGGAGAGATAATTTAAGAATTACTGGACTACCTGAAAGCCATGATCAAGAAAAGAGCCTGTCCCCAATTGACAAATGGTCAAAGCACATGAACAGGCAGTTCTCAAATGAAGAAATAAAAGTCATCTATAGTCATATGAAAAAATGCTCTAAATCACTATTGATTAGAGAAATGCAAATCAAAACAACTCTGAAGTACCACCTCATACCTATCAGATTGGCCAACATGACAAAACAGGAAAATGATAAATGTTGGAGAAGATGTGGGAAAATTGGAATACTATAGCATTGTTGGTGGAGTTGTGAAATGATCCAACCATTTTGGAGAGCAATTTGGAACTATGCCCAAAGGGCTATAAAAATGTGCATACTCTTTGACCTAGCAATAGCACTTCTAGGGCTGTATCCCAAATAGATCATAAAAATGGGAAAAGGACCCACATGTACAAAAATATTTATAGCAGCTCTTTTTGTGGTGGCAAAGAATTGGAAATTGATGGAATGCCCATCCACTGGGGAATGGCTGAACAAATTGTGGTATATGAATGTCATGGAATTCTATTGTGCTATAAGAAACGATGAGCAGGCAGACTTCAGAAAAACCTTGAAATACTTGTGTGGACTGATGCTAAGTAATGTGAGCAGAACCAGGAGAACATTGCACACAGCAATAGCCATGTTGTGTGATGACTAATGTTAATAGACTTAGCCCTTCCCAGCAATGCAAGGATCTAAGACATCTCCAAAGGTGTCGTGATGGAAAATGCTATCCACATCCAAATAAAGAACTAAAGAGTTTGAATGCAGATCAAAGCATAGTATTTGCCATTTTTCTTCTGGTTTGTTTTGTTTTCTCTTTCTTGTGGTTCCTCCTATTGGTTCTAATTCTTCCTTACAACATGACTATTGTGAACATACGTTTAATAGGAATGTATATGTATAGCCTATATCAGATTGTGCACTGTCTTGGGGAGTGGGGAGGAGAGGAAGGGGGAGAAAATTTAAAACTCAAAAGCTTATGGAAGTGATTGTTGATAAATTTAAAAAAATTTTAAAAAGAGAAAAAAAGAGCTTGGACAGCATCTTTCAAGAAATTATCAAGGAAAACTGTCCTGATATTCTAGAACCAGAGGGTAAAAGAGTCATTGAAAGAATCTACCAATCACCTCCTAAAAGAGATCCCAAAATGAAAACTCCAAGGAATATTGTAGCCAAATTCTAGAATTACCAGATCAAGGAGAAAATACTGCAAGCATCCAGAAAGAAACAATTCAAATATCAAGGAGCCACAGTCAGGATTACACAGGACTTAGAAACTTCTACATTAAAGGACTGGAGGGATTGGAATACAATATTCCAGAAGGTGAAGGAGTTTGGATTACAACCAAGAATCAACTACCCAAGAAAACTGAGCATAATCTTTCAGGGTAAATTTGGACATTCAATGAAATAGGGGGCTTTCAAACTTTCCTGATGAAAAGACCAAAGTTGAACAGAAAATTCCATCTTCAAATACAAGACTCAAGAGAAGCATAAAAAGGTAAGCAGGAAAAAAAATATGTTATTCAATAAGGTTAAACTGTTTACATCTCTAAACGGGAAGATGATACTTGTAACTCTTGAGAATTGTATCTCTATTAAGGCAGTTAGAAGGGAGATAACATAGACACAGGGTGTGAGTATGAGTTGATTTTGATGTGATGATATAAAAAAATTAAGAGGTGAAAAAAAGATTGTACTAGGAAAAGAAGAAAGGGGGAGGCAGAATAGGGTAAATTACATCACATGAAGAGGTGCAAAAGATCTATTAAAATCAAGGGAAAGAAGGGAGGGGAGTGAGCATCGTTTGAACCTTACTCTCATCGGATTTGGCTCAAAGAGGGAACATACACACTCAGTTGGGTATAGAAATTTATCTTACTCTATAGGGGAGTAAGAGGGAAAAGGGGAAAGAAAACGGGGATTGCTGATAGAAGAGAGGGCAGATTAAGGTAGGCGGTGGTAACAAGCAAAACACTAATGAGGAGGGACACAGTGAAAAGAGAGAGAAAAGTACAAACAGGAGGAAAATAGGAGGGAGGGAAATATACAGTTAGTAATTATAACTGTGAATGTGAATGAGATGAACTCTCCCATAAAATGGAAGTGGATAGCATAGTAGATTAAAAACCAGAATCCTACAATATGTTGTTTACAAGAAATACATTTGAAACAGAGAGATACACACAGAGTAAATGTAAAAGGCTGGAGCAGAATATATTATGCTTCAGTTGAAGTAAAAAAAAATAGCAGGGGCAGCAATTCTGATCTCAGACAAAGCAAAAGCAAAAATAGATCTAATTAAAAGAGATAAGAAAGGAAACTACATCTTGCTAAAAGGTACCATAGACAGTGAAGTAATATCAGTACTAAACATATATGCACCAGGTGGTATAGCATGCATATTCTTAGAGGAGAAGTTAAGTGAGTTACAGGAAGAAATAGACAACAAAACTATACTAGTAAGGGACCTCAACCTCCCCCTCTCAGAACTAGATAAATCTAACCACAAAATAAACAAGAAAAAAGTTAAAGAGGTGAATAGAATTTTAGAAAAGTTAGATATAATAGACCTCTGGAGAACACTGAATGGGGATAAAAAGGAATATATCTATTTCTCAGCAGTACATGACACGTACACAAAAACTGACCATGTATTAGGGCATAAAAACCTCACAATCCAATGCAGAAAGGCAGACATATTAAATGCATTCTTTTCAGATCACAGTGCAATACAAATTACATGTAATAAAGGGGCATGGAAAGATAGATTAAAAATTAAATTAAAAAAACTAAATAATCTAATCCTAAAGAATGAGTGGGTCAAACAATAAATCACATAACCAATAATTTCATCAAAGAGAATGACAATAATGAGACAACATACCAAAATTTATACGATCTAGCCAAAGCAGTAATTTAGGGGAAATTTTATGTCTCTAAATGCTTATATGAATAAAATAGAGAAAGAACAGATCACTGAATTGGGCATGCAACTAAAAAAAAACTAGAAAAAGAACAAATTAAAAATCCCCAATTATATACCAAATTAGAAATTCTGAAAATCAAAGGGGAGATTAATAAAATTGAAAGTAAGAAAACTGTTGAACTAATAAATAAAACTAAGAGCTAGTTTTATTTAAAAAAACAATAAAATAAATAAACCTTTGGTCAATTTGATTTAAAAAAAAAAAAGGAAAAAGAAAACCAAATTACCAGTATCAAAAATGAAAAGGGTGGATTCACCACCAATGAAGAGGAAGTTAAAGCAATAATTAGGAGCTATTTTGCCCAGCTGTATGGCAATAAATCTGACAATCTAAGTGAAATGGATGAATATTTACAAAAATATAAATTGCCCAGATTAACAGAAGAGGAAATAAAATACTTAAGTAACACCATTTTAGAAAAAGAAATTGAACAAGCCACCAATGAACTCCTTAAGAAAATATCTCCAGGGCCAGATGGATTTACAAGTGAATGTTACCAAATATTTAAAGAACAATTAATTCCAACACTATATAAACTATTTGGAAAAATAGTCAAAGAAGGAGTCTACCATATTCTTTACATGACACAAATAAGGTGCTGATACCTAAACTGGGAAGAACCATAACAGAGAAAGAAAATTATAGACCAATTTCCCTAATGAGTATTGATGCAAAAATTTTAAATAAAATATTAGCAAAGAGATTACAGCAATTTATCATGAGGATAATACACTATGACCAGATGGAGTTTATACCAGGAATGCAGAGTTTGTTCAATATTAGGAAAACTATCAGCATAATTGATCATATCAATAAAAAAACTAACTAAAATCATATGATTATCTCAACAGATATAGAAAAAAAGCTTTTCAAAATACAGCACCCATTCCTATTAAAAACACTAGCGAGCATAGGAATAAATGGAGTGGTCCTTAAAACGACAAGTGTACCTATCTAAAACCATCAGCATTATATGTAATGGGGATAAGCTAGAAGCTTTCTCAGTGAGAGCAGGGGTGAAACAAGGATGCCCAATTACCACCACTGTTATTCAATATTGTACTAGATGTGTTAATTCTAGCAATAATAGAAGAAAAAGAAATTGAAAGAATTAGAATAGACAATGAGAAAATAAAACTATCACTCCTTGCAGATGATATGATGGTACACTTAAAGAATCCTAGAGAATCAACTAAAAAACTACTTGAAATAAATAACTTTAGCAAAGTTGCAGGATATAAAATAAACCCACACAAATCGTCAGCATTTTTGTATATTACCAACAAAGCCCAGCAGCAAGAGATAGAAAAAGAAACTCCATTTAAAATAACTGTAGACAATCTAAAATATTTGGGAGTCTGCCTGCCAGGACAATCCCAGGAACTATATGAACACAATTACAAAACACTTTTCATGCAAATAAAGTCAGGTCTAAACAATTGGAAAAATATCAATTGCTCAGGGGTAGGCCAAGTTAATATAATAAAAATGAAAACTCTATCTAAATTAATTTGCTTATTCAATGCTATACCAATCAAACTACCAAAAATTATTTTATAGAACTAGAAAAAAATAACAAAATTCATCTGGAAGAACAAAAAGTCAAGAAGATCAAGGAAATTAACAGAAAAAAATGCAAAGGAAGGTGGACTAGCCCTATCAGATCTAAAACTATATTATAAATCAGCGATCATCAAAACTATTTGGTACTGGCTAAGAAATAGAATGGTGGATCAGTAGGATAGGTTAGGTACATAAGACACAGTAGTAAATGACTATAGTAATCTATTGTTTGATAAACCCAAAGACTCCAGCTTCTGCGATAAGAACTCATTATTTGACAAAAACTGCTGGGAAAACTGGAAAATAGTATGGCAGAAACTAGGCACAGATCAACATCTCACACTGTATACTAAAATAAGGTCAAAATGGGTACATGATTTAGACATAAAGGGTGATACCATAAGCAAATTAGGAGAGCAAGGAATAATTTCCCTGTCAGATTTACGGAGAAGGGAAGAATGTATGACCAAACAAGACATAGAGAACATTATGAAATGTAAAATAGATAATTTTGATTACATCAAATTTAAAAGTTTTTGCACAAAGCCAATGCAACCAAGATTAGAAGGAAAGCAGAAAGCTGGGAAACAAATTTTACAGCCAATGTTTCTGATAAAGGCATCATTTCCAAATTACATGGAGAACTGAGTCAAATTTATAAGACTATAAATCATTCCCCAATTGATAAATGGTCAAAGGATATGAATAGGCAGTTTTCAGATGAAGAAATTCAAGCTACCTATAATCATATGAAAACAACGCTCTAAATCACTATTGATTAGAGAAATGCAAATTAAAACAACTCTGAAGTACCACCTCACACCTATCAGATTGGCTAACATGACAAAACAGGAAAATGATAAATGTTGGAGAAGATGTGGGAAAATTGGAACACTAATGCATTGTTGGTGGAGTTGTGAACTGATCCACCATTCTGGAGAGCAATTTGGAACTATGACCAAAGGGCTATAAAAATGTGCATGCCCTCTGATCCAGTAATACCACTACTATAGTATCCCAAAGAGATCATTAAAAAGGGAAAAGGACCCACATGTATAAAAATATTTATAGCCGCTCTTTTTGTTGTGACAAAGAATTGGAAATTGAGAGGATGCCCATCAATTGGGGAATGGCTGAACAAGTTGTATGTAATGGAATACTATTGTTCCATAAGAAATGATGAGCAGGTGGATTTCAGAAAAACCTGGAGAGACTTAAATGAACTGATGTTGAGTGAAGTGAGCAGAACCAGGAGAACATTGTACACAGTAACAGCAACATTGTGCAATGATCAACTATGATAGACGTAGCTCTTCTCAGCAATGCAATGATCCAAGACAATTCCAAAAGAGTCATGATGGAAAATGCTATCCACATCCACACAAAGAACCATGGAATCTGAATGCAGATCGAAGCATACTATTTCCACTTACTTCTTGTTTTTTATTTCTCATGGTTTTCCCCTTTTGTTCTTATTCTTCTTTCATAACATAACATTTCTTAAAATGGAAATATGTTTAATATGATTGTACTGTATAACCTACATCAGATTGCTTGCTGTCTTGGGGAGGGGAAGGGGAGGGAGAGAGGGAGAAAAATTTGCAACTCAAAATCTTATAAAAGTGAATGTTGAAAACTATCTTTACATATCATTGGAAAAAAATAAAATACTTTTAAGTGGGGAAAAAATGTCTTTGATTCTGTACAGGTGTTTGGGCCTTGTTCACACCCAGTTTTGACATCTGTCAGACTGACTAAATCAAGAAGTCTGGAGTCTCTATAATTATTGAAGTAGGGGTATGACACACCCCTCAGACACTGGTATTTACTCATCTAGGTACAAACCATTTCTCTCTTAGTAGTAAGGAGTCTCAGATTAGACACTCAGTAGCTGGGCAAGCCACTATAATCTTTTTTACCTCAGTTTCCTCATCTGTAAAATGAGCTGAACAGTATCTTTGCCAAGAAAACCTCAAAAGGGGTCACAAAGAGTCGGACACAACTGAAACAACTGAAGAGCGTGGCATGGTCCAAGCACTTCAAAACCTCCTTGTTGCTGAGGTCCCAATTTCTCAAGGATCTCTGTTCTCTTTTAAAAAGTGAAGTCTGGGTTGTTGTTTTTTTTTTTAATATTTTGACCACTCTATTTCACTATAATTGGTTTCTTTTGTAATCTGATGTATTTTATTTCACGTACTGAATAACGTCATTCTGAGAAGACTTCAGCACACTGCCCAAGGGGATGAGGGTCCTCTCTGGGCCTATTTCTTAATTTGCGGAATAGTGTTAATAATCCCTGAGGCACCTTCTTCCCAGCTGTTGTGGGGCTCAAGCAAACTAATGGGTGTAAAGGGCTTTGCAAACTTAAAACCCCAAGGCAAACGTCAGTGGTTATTACTCAAGGCAGCAGCCACTTCCTGTGTTTTAGGACTCCTAGCCTAGTGCATGGCATGGAGGAGGTACTTAATAAATACCATTGAATCAAATTGACTGACGAATGGAAATTACAATGAGCTAGGTTTCAGGTTAATATATAGAGAAATTTCTTTACAATTAGGGCCTTGTAAATGTTTAATAGGCTGAGTTATAAGATTGGGCCTGGTGGTCTTGAGCCCACCATGATAGTCTTCCCCTAAGGGAGGCTATAGCTTATAGAATCGATGCACAGAAACCACTGCTGTAAGAGTAGATCTGACACTCTCCCTTTAAGGGGGACTGCAAGCTTATAGAACATACTTATGGAAAAATATTGACAATAATATTTTTCAAAGTACAGCTGTGTCTCCCAAATGATATTTTGTCTACCACAAGCTTTTTTTCTCCCTGATAACAAACTCCTAAAATAACATTTTGCTCTGACCCCTGATACGCAAATTGTCCAGCTCCAGGGAGGCCATCCAAAATCAGAGTTTAAGAACCCCATTCTCAGAAGGGCACACTGGAGCACCCCCTCCCAACCAGCAAGAGCACATCTTCCTTCTGGAGTACCCCCTCCCCTCCAATGGGAACACATCTTCCTACTGTAGCACCCCCTTCCTGCTGAATGGACCCGGGTCTCTGTGCTCCCCCCAATGCAGTGTCCGCCTTACTCCAGTTATACTCTGACTTTGTGTGTCTGCCTGAATTGGATGTTGAGTCTCCTTTTCCTCTCTCCCCTTTCCCCTCTTCCCCACAGCTTGCAATAAAGCTTTGCATTACACTTATTCTCATTGTTTTACAAGTTATCCTCAGCACCCCAAACCATCAAGAGGTTGTTTTCCTCAACATCTGTGACTGACCCCCGGGCCTCTCCTTATACATAAACTGGATACTGGGACAAGGACTTAATCTATTGATAGCAGCACATACACCAGGGAATAGGGCACTGTGAGTCCAGCTGTGGAAAGCAAAGGTCAACAGGGGAAGCCTGTGGCCTCCCAGGAAAGACTGTTTTAAACCAGAGAACTGTCACAAAACAGTCTGCCTCAGTAGATGCTGAGTTCCCTCTCCCTGGAGGCTGAATGGTCATTTGGGGGCCCAAGCCCCTTTCTACTCCAGAATTCTCTTAGCGAGCACTGTCTATGCCCAAGGTTCCTGTCCTTGGTCCTGAGAAGAATACAAAGAAGAAAATGGCTTCCTGCCCTTGGGGAGTTACTATCTAGAACAGGAGGTCTTAACTTGGGGTCTGTGAACTTGTTTTGAAAAGGATATTTCAGTAAATGCATTTCATTATAATTGCCTTCCTTTTTAATCCTATATGTTTTATTTTATGCATTTAAAAACATTCTACATTATTAAAAAATCTGAGAAAGGGTCCATAATTATGGCCAGACTGCCAGGGGAGGAGAGCAGCAAATGTACGCATGACAAAAAAAAAAAAAAAAAAAAAGGTTAGGAAGTCCTGCATTCAAAGCTAAATATGTTCCCTGGATTCTCAGAATTGGAACATAAAGCACCGTATGAGTTCAGGAACTAATAAGAGCCCCGGGCAATGCTTCCTGGGAAGGAGCATTAAAAGGGCTGCTTCCTGACCATTAATTTGAGCCAATTACCCCAGCCATGTAAAGGCTATGTACCTGTGTCATAAAGGTAATTGGGACCTGCTTAAAAGGCAGGCAGTGGCTTTTTGAAACCAGCAAAGCAGTGAAAAGGTTGTCATGACAGTGATTTGGTAACAAGACAAACAGAAAACAGCCATGGATGGTTCCAGGATAAAACCTTTTGTAAAAGCTGACTTGCAGGAGATGGCAAAAAGGACAGAGCGGAGGAAACAACTAACCATTGTAAATGGTCTAATTATGGCGGCATTTAGTTCTGTGCCTTAAAAAGAAAACAACTCTCCAGAACGTCGCTGTGCTCTTGGTGTGTCTACAAATCTGCCACAAAGTTTCTGACAAGTCTTTAAGAGCAAATGTAATGACCAATTTCTAATTGCATGAAAATAGCTTTAATTTTGAGAAAAAAATAAATTCTTTGGAAAGCTTGCCTTCTTTTCCTTTAAGTCCATTTTGAGCTTCTAAGGGGGAAAAGCTACTAATTAAAAAGACTGAAGATATGTTTTCTTCAGAGCCAAAGAGCATCATTAGGCAAAATTGTAAAGTAGAACAAATTTATCATTGACATTTTCTCATGTCAACTTCTGCATCCTGAGGTGGGGATGGGCCCCCTCTAGGTTCAGACACTGCTTTGACTACCTAGGACTTGGGAAACAGTGGTAAGAAAAAATGCTGGGGTGGGAAACAGAGCACTCGACTTCATATCCTAGCTCTTGACCTTGGACACGTTACTGATTTCCCTGAGCCTCAGTTTCCCTCCCTTGTAAAGTCAGGGTAATGGACTTGATGACCTGGGTTGTCCCTTCCAGTTCTAAATCTCTGAGCCTCTGACACCCACAGCTGCACCTCATGCTCCAAGGTGACAGCTAGTCATCTTATAAACTATCCAATTTCAGGTGATATCAGTTTAGATGTGTCACCTCTCCCTGGGACAGTTGTATTTTAAAAGAGACCCGGGTGGGTAAGGAAATCTAAAGAGTCAATGTGTTCAATGACTGTCTAATGGTAAGCTTTTGTAGCTGGGGAGAAAGCTGGTGGGAGAAATCTAAGGAGAGAGGGACAGTCTTCTGAAATTCCGTAAATCTGGGCCCTAAAACTCAACTTTCCTGTTTGTCCTACCTTTAGAGCACTGAAGCACTCCCACTCTTGCTATCATCTTTGTTTCTCTATGAATAGCCCTGTTGACAAGATTAGATATTCATTTGTACACAATGAATGCTTCAGGAAACCATCACGATAGCCATCTATAAATGCCTACTGCAAAAACTTACTCAGGTAGGACCTTAACTTGATGTCTCTTCAATACTCCTGACCCCCTCCACAGGCTACTAAGAAGTGCAACTCAACTTTTGAGTTTGACACGTTTTCAGTCAAGTACTTGAAAGAACTAAGTGTGATTAACCTATGAGAAAAGACTTCAGAGTTGCCTTCAAGAAGGCAGCCTTCTTCAAGAAGAACCTCCAAGTCAAAGATGGGCTGGGTTTTGCTTGGACCCAGAGGGGCTGATTTAGGCATGTGTGAGGAAAACCCTCCTAAGCAGGAGGTCTATCCCAAAGTGGAATGTGTTGCCTCAGAACACAGGCTTCCCTCTCTTCTTGGAGATCACCAAGCAGAGGCTGGACAACCCTTTGGTGGGTGTGTTAGAGCAGATATTCCTTTGGGGTATGGGCTAGATGAGATGACTACTGGCCAAGATTCATTTCAACTCTCAAAGTCTCTGATTCTGTATATATAGGAGAGAGGGGAGGGAAGGAGAGAGAGACAGAGACAGAGAGACAGAGACAGAGACAGAGATACAGAGACAGAGAGAGAGACAGACAGAGACAGAGAGACAGAGAGAGAGACAAAGAGAGAGAGAGACAGAGAGAGAGAGACAGAGACAGAGACAGAGAGAGAGACAGAGACAGAGAAACAGAGACAGAGAGACAGAGAGAGAGACAGAGACAGAGAGACAGAGAGAGACAGAGACAGATACAGAGAGACAGAGACAGAGACAGAGAGAGAGAGAGATTAGTTAGATGGCTAAAGAAATGTATCTGAACTTTGTATACAAGAGCCTTTTCTAGATTTGCTTTCTCCTCAGCAGTCAGATTTTTTTTGGTAGGGGGGGAGAGAGAAGAACAAGAGGGGATAAAGGCCTTGGGAGATTAAGTGTGTCGATTTTGCCTCTTCTAATCTTCATGGAAAGTTTGGGAAGAAGCTGAAAAGGCATCTCCCAAATCATCTAAGGGAAGGCATCAACATAAGACACTAGCCATTCTTCCTAAAGCTAAAATCAGGGCAGGTATCAAAAAGATCTTCAAGCATAATCAACAATCCATCCCAGATTCAGATATAAGGAAAGCGAACTGGGCAGGGTTTTGGTATATTTTTGAATGGTGTGTGTATTCCTTGTTTCCTCTTGCTCTCACTATATGAAGACAGCCTTGTATATTTTTGATGACTTCATAAATCTCACCATTTTAGTACTTTAAAAGAATCTTAGGAAGAAGCAAAGAAGAAGAAAGGTTTAAGCCTCAGCTACACCTTCTTCAAATATGAAGTCATTTGGGCTCTGTCTACATGAGTCATATCAAAAATAGCTCACACTTATAGAGAGCTTTAAGGTTGGCAAAGCTATCTGCATATACTGGTTTACTTTATCCTCTCTACAACTCTGTGAGGTTGGTGTAATTATTATCCCCATTTGACAAACGTGAAAACAGGTTTAGCAATGCAGTAGAAATCTAGAGTTTAGAAATCGTCGGGAATTTCCCACCATCCAAAAGTCATTTCTCTGAATGAAGGCATCAGATATCCAAGGAACCTACCAGAACACAAAAAGCTCAAAGAGAGGTAACCCATTAAGCAGCTATCACCCACCAAGCCTGACAGCCAGCTTGTGCCTGGATGAGCTAAAAGAAGAACCTGAACAAATAACAGGGAGCAGGGCAAACTTTTTTCCCCCAGAAGAGAGCAGCAAGCAAACACGGGAGCTTATAGGGCAATTTTCACCAAAGAAACTCTCCCATACTCAGATTGGAGGTGACTGGGGACATATATGAATGAATGAATGAATGAATGAATGAGCACTTATTAAGTACTTACTAGATGCCAGGCACCATATTAAACTTTGAAGATACAAAAACAAGTAAGCAAGACAGTCCATACCATCAAGGAGCAACATTCTAATGGGAGAAGGCAACACAAAGGGGGGAAAGGTACATTCAATCAATTAATCAATCAATAAACATTTATTGAGCACCTACTATGTTCAGAGCAGTGCACTAGTGGCAGTATGATCTAGAAATGGCTGGAAAGTGAAATGGAGCTCTGGTTCTGGTCAAGATAAGCCAAAATCTCACATTTCCAAACCTAGGCTACAGAAGTGGAGCACAGCTTCTGGTAAGAATGGGATGACAGTAGCAGATCTGCAGGCCGCATGGCTTAGAAATAGCCAGGAAGTGACATGGTAGCCTGATTCAGGGGAAATTGAGGCATTAGTCTTAGGGACTAATGGCAGCTCATTCATAATTTCCTGCTTCATTTTAATCTTATAAAAAAATCCTTTGGTAACATTGTGAACTATGACTTTTCAAATGCCCTAGAGGCTCTTACACCCATGTGCTTTCCTAAATTAGATGGGAGAAGCCTCCCCCAGTGCACACTTGAGCAGAACACAATAGGTATACAAGCTAAGAGGTCTCTTTCAGAATTCTCCTCTCTATGCAATGACTGGCTGTGATAGACTTAGCTCTTCTCAGCAATGCAAGGATCTAAGACAACTCCAAAAGGCTCATGATGGAAAATGCTGTCCACAGCCAGAGAAAGAACTATGGAGTTTGAATGCAGAGGGAAGCATGCTATTTGTTCTCTCTCTCTCTCTCTCTCTCTCTCTCTCTCTCTCTCTCTCTCTCTCTCTCTCTCTCTCTTTGTTTCTTCTTTCTCATGGTTCCTCTCATTGATTCTAATTCTTCTTTACAACATGACTAATGTGAAAATAAACAATAAAAAGAAGACTAAGGTCAAGTAAAAAAAAAAGAATTCTCCTCTCTGTTAGCACAGCTGGTCTCTTCCCTCTACTCTCCACACTGCCTATTTTCTTTCAGGGGCTGGGGTCACTGGCACCAAGAGCAGCTAATGGGGAGTCTTCTCTTCAGAGAGTATGACTCTTTTTTAGATCTAGAGGAGTCCTAAAAAGAGATAACAAAAACAACAACAACAAAATCGTGAAATAGGGAAGGAAGCTTATCTAGGGACAGAGAGGCTGGAGGAACAATGGGAGACTCTCTTCTTCTTTCCTCATACCCTAAGCAGATTCCTAAGGGAATGTAGGGAAAGGACATAATCCTAGACCTGAACCAGTGGGTGGCCTGAAAATAGAGGGGAAGGGGAGAAGGAGGATTGGAAAGTCATCTGGCCCAACCAATCTCAGCCTCCTCTGGATCTCAGTCCTGGTCTTGTGGGTGCCAGCTCCCCACAGCCAAGGCTGTGTATTGTGCCTGCAGTTGAAGGACAGAAATTGGGCACCAAAGGAAATAGTTGGGAAGCATGTCACAGGAAATAATTAATTGGAAGCAGGTTTTATAAAAATCACTGTAATAGGAAGTGAATGGTATGCATATTGCAGTAAAATGCCTAGAAGTAGGTGTGAAAAGAATCACAGTAACATTGTAAGAAGGGGTAAGGCTATCACCAAAACATAACAAGTAGCTGAGACTTATGTAACAGTAAAATCTCTACAAATTGGCATAAAGAAAAAAAACAAAGTAAGAGGAAGTAGGTGGGGAAAATATCACAGTAAAATCTCTGAAAATTGGTATAAAAACATCATAATAAAAAGAAGTAGGTTGCAAATATATAGTATAGTATAACATAGTATGGTATAGTATAGTATAGTATAGTATAGTATAGTATATGGTACAGTATAGTAGAAAGCATACAAATTGAAGTTAAAAAAAAAAACCAGCACTGAGACAATAAGTGGGAAGCTATCTGTAGTGCCACAGGAAGTACGTAGGAATGACCACATTACAGTGTCTAGAAGAACATAAAGGAGAAAAAAAAATCAGAGGAACAGGAAGAAGGGGAAATATTTTACAGAATAAAGCTTGGAAGTGGGTGTGAAAAAAAAATCACAGCACTGAGAACAGAAGTGAGAAGACTATCACTGTACCACTACAGGGAAAAAAAGGGGGGAAGTACATCAAAGTACAGACTTTGGAAGGAGGTATAAAAAAATCACAAGAACAGGAAGTAATTTGGAAATCTTTCATGGTGTAAAGTCTGTAGTTGGTGTGAAAAAATGAAAGCACAAGGAGAAGAAATGGGAAGATTATTATTGTAGCACTACAGGAAGTAGGTGAGAATGACATCAGAATACAGTCTCTTGAAGGAAGTGGGGGGGGGAATCACAGGAATAGAAAATAGGTTGTAAACATTTAAGAATAAAAAGTCTAGAAATTGGTGTGAGAAAAAATCACTGCACTGAGGAAGTGTGAAGACAATCGCTGTAGCACCAAAAGTCGTAGGTGGGAATTGCATCACAATATAGTTTCTGGAAGAAGATGTGGGAGGAGCTCGTGTTTGATAAACACAAAGATCTCAGCTTTTGGGACAGGAACACACTATTTGCTGGGAAAACTGGAAAGCAGTTTGGCAGAAACTAGGTATAGACCAACACCTCAAACCATATAACAAGATAAGGTCAAAATGTATACATGATTTAGATATAAAAGGTGATACCATAAGCAAATTAAGGGAGCATAGAATAGTTTACCTGTCAGATCCATGGATAAGGGAAGAAATTATAACCAAACAAGAGATATAAAGCATTATGGAATATAAAGTGGATAATTTTGAGTCCATTAAATTAAAAAGGTTTTGCACAAACAAAATCAATGCAGCCAAGATTAGAAGGAAAGCAGAAAATTGGGGAGAAATTTTTACAGCAAAGTTTCTTTGATAAAGGATTCATTTCTCAAATATATATACATATTTTGAGAAATCTCTGCCCTCAAGGAGCTCACGCTCTAACTGAAGAGACAATATACAAAGAGCTACGTAGAAACAAGTTATATATAGGTTAGATAGAAAGCAATCTCAGAGGGAAGGCAACAGCATTAAGGGAAATAGGGAAAGACTTCTTGTAGAAGGCAGAATTTTATCTGAGACTTGAAGGAAGCCAGGAGGCCTAGGTAAGGAGGGAGAACATCTCAGTCACAGAGAACACCTAGTGGAAATGCCACATTTGGGAGATGAAGTGCCATCAGAGGCAGCTGTATCACAGTAAACAGAGTACTGGGCCTAAAATCAAGATGACCTGAGTTCAAATTTGGACTCAGACAGTTGTTGTCAATAAAGATCAAATGAGATAATAATTGTAAAGTGTCTGGCACCTAGTAGGTGCTACGCAAATGCCTATTCTTTTAACACGGTACCTGGCACATAGTAGGTATTACATAAATGCTAATTCTTTTCCCCTCCCTTCCCCTTTTGTGAGAAGAACAGCAATGAGGCTAGTGGCATGAGATCATAGAGATTGTGGGAGAGCATATGAGAAGGCTGAAAATGTAGGAAAAGGCCAGGTTGTGAAAGGCTTTAAAAGCCAACAGAAAATTTTATATTTGGCCTGTGCTTTAGGAAGGTCACCTTGGCAGCTGAGCGGAGGATGGATTGGAGCAGGGAGAGTCTTGAGGCAGGCCACCCCCCAGCAGCTACCACAATAATCTAGCTGTAAGGTGATGAGGGCCTGCACCAGAGTGGTGGCCACATCAGAGGAGAGAAGGGGACATGTATGAGAGATGTATAGGCAGAATTGACAGGATTGGACAACTGAGTGCATATAGGGGGTGATAGAGAGTGACGAGCGGAGGATGGCATCTAGTTTGAAAGCCTGGGTGACTGAGAGGATGGAGGTACATTCAACAGTAATAGGGGTAGCTGGTGGCACACTGGATAGAGCACTGGACCCGGAATCAAGAAGGCAAGTTCATGTTTAATATGAATGTAAACGTATAGCCTATATCAGATTTTGTGCTGTCTTGGGGAGGGTGGTGGGGAGGAAGGGGGAGAAAAATATTAAACTCAAAAGCACATGGAAATGATTATTGATAAATCAAAATAAATTAATAAAAAATAGAGAAATTTTTAAAAAAAGAAAAAAAAAGGTAAGTTCAAAACCAGTCTCAGATATGTACTAGCTGTGTGACCTTGGGCAAGTCACTTATGTCTGTTTGACTCAGTTTTCTCAATTGTAAAATGGAGATAACAATAGCACGTACTTCCCAGAGTTGTTGTGAGGACCAAATGAGATTAATAAAACCCAGATCTAGTCATGTCACTCTGTGTTCGAGAAGCTTCACTGGATCTCTTCTTGACTCTAGGAAAAAATACAAATTGTCCTCCTCCACATTTAAAACCTTCCACAACTTGACCCCAGCTTAGCTGTTCAGACTTACTCCACATGGCCTTCTATGCACCAACCAAGCTGGCCTGTTGCTGCTCTGTACAAATCGTCTACTGCCCCCTGACTTCCCCCAATTCCATACATTTGCACCTGCTGCCCCCTGGGCCTGTAATCATCTCCAATCTCACCTCAACTTCTTGGAAGCCCCCAGTTCCCTTCAAGGTGCTCCCCCCCCCCCCCCTTCCCCGCCAAGAAGCCTCTTCTGCAGTTGTGACAAAGCTCCGTGATGGCAGAGACTCTTCATTTTTGCCTTTGTATCCCCCATGCCTAGGACAGAGCCAGGCACATAGTAAGCACTGCATTGAATTAAATATATGCAAATTGAATTGAAAAGTGATTACATTTTGTGACTCATGTGATTAATATGAACTAAATCTGGAAATTCTAGGTCTTCATGCTAGATGACTACTTCATAGCTATGGAGGGACAGTGTGGGAAATGAATTCCTGTTCATGTAGGGATTGTACCAGATCATCAAGAGGCTCCTTCTAACAATGAGATTCTGCGACTGACAGTAACTCCTAAGTGTATGCCATTGAGCATTTAAAAATGCACCAGAGATAGAAGCTGTGGGTGGTTAAAAATGCCTCCCTCCCCACCATAGAATAAAAACAGCTCTAAAATACACACCCACTAGAATGGGTCATCAGCCTCAAGGTCTAACCAAGTAATCTGCCTTCAACAGCAAGAAAGGGGACACAAGCAAGATGTGCCCAAAGCCTGCTAGACTTCTCCACCTGGTCGTGCTGTAGGTATCTCAAACTTGACGTGTCCAAAACAGAACTTTTCAACTTCCTGCCCCAACCTGCTCTCCCTCTTAACCTCTCTATTTCTCTTGAGGGTACCACCATCCTTCCAGTCTCCCCACTCACATCACAACCACCTTAGTTAAGGCCCTTATGACCTCTCACCCAGACTTTATACTGCCTAGATCAATGGAACATTAATGGGAATGAGTGATTAGCTATGATATAGAAGTACTCTCTGACTGAGAACTATAACAGCAAAAAGTACTGGTATAATGGTGCATTAATTTGACCATTTTCATCAAATCTCCTCCCATCCGATGACTTGGCCATCTTCTTGCCATCTGTATTTCTGCTGCTCCCTCTGGATCACTGAACCTTCTAAAACTTGACCTGTGTGACTTAATTCACTCAGCTTTGGAACAATCGCCCTGGGACCATACTGTCCTAAACCAGCACCAATACACATGCGCCACCATATCTAGCCTGCCCTAGATATCCTGTCTGACCATCCACCCTGGCCCTATCAATTGACTCTCTATCTGTCAATGGACTGTCCTATGGTTCTATTCACCATCCCTGTGACTTCCCAGACCAGAACAAGCTTCCCTGGTCACCATTACCTTATGCGTGTTATCTTCCCCTACCAGAATGAAAGCTCCTTGAAGGCAAGGACTGCCTTGCTTTTATAACACAGTGCTTGGCACATAGTAAGTATGCGTTTCATTCATTCATTCATTTATTCATTCCTTGGGTAAACTCTTCCATCTCACTTCTTTCAAGATGGTTTTTCTAGGACATTATCCACCACACTTTAGCATCGAAAACTTCCAGCTTGTGGTGAGATGAAGCAACTACATCATTTAAGGCGATGCCACTGACCAGATCAGCCAGAGCCAAATTGCCAACATCTCTGTTTCCCTCATTACTGCAGTGTGGTCTCTGTACTGCCGAGTGACCACCCTTCACCAATCTCAGGGCAGCTCAGAGCAAAAGGCAGGAAAGACTTCAGTGCCTACAGGAAAGGCGAGCATGCATGACCAAACTGTTTTCCATGCCAGCTTGGCTACAGCCATCACCAACCCAAGATCCTCCCTTAAGGAATCTTTGTGAAAAGCTCACTCTGGGTGGGGGTGGAGGGAATGTTGTGTGCTCATGCTCACCTAGTGTGATATTTTTCAGAAAAGGAGATTTCCAAGTAAATCCATTTGGATACGCAAGCAGCAAACAGAAATCAGAGAAATCACAGATTCAAAAATAGCAAAAAAAAACCCCAAAAACCAAAAACCAAAAAACACACACACAAGAGTGAATGACCTCTCCAGCTGGGAGCAATATAGTTCGGTTCAAACCAAGAGACAGGCTTTGATGTCACTCAAGGGGAAAGCTCCCAAAGAAGCAGGTTGGAGCCCAGGGGCCATTGTGAGAAGCTCCATCCCCCTCCATGTCTTCAATGTGGCTTTCTGCAAACCTGGGTGTTCTCTTTCCCACATGCAGGTGCTCAGGGCCATGTCATACCCAGCATTCCAGTCACTAATTCAGTCACACCTCCTTCTGTATACGCAACAGTACTTGAGTGAAGATGTCTCCTGGGGGAAATACCAGTTCCTTTCTATGATATTTTTCCTCTCCCTTCACCCTGCCTCCACCCTGGTAGAGCATGCCTGGAATGCTACAATAGTCCGTGAGGGCTTTGCCTGTCCAGTCTCTCTCCTCCAATGCATGCACTGGTCCTTTTCACTTGTGGTATCTCTCCCACTTCTTCCTCATTCTGTCACTCCATTGAAATCCACTCCCAAATGAGAACCCATTTGTAAAGGATCCATTCCAGTGCCTGGCAGATAGTAGGTGCTTAACAAATGCTTGTTTCACTCCCTCTTCTTTGTCTCATTTTCCACTCTCCTGTGACATCCTCAGTCTCCCTACTTTGTTCCCCTTTCCTGCCCCCACATTGCTCATCCCTGCTTCGCTCTTTTCATTTTTCTTCTTTCTGTGGCTTCCTCTCCATCAAAAACTGATGCTAGGTTAGGCCTCACCACCACACTGTCTTCATTTCCTAGACCACAGACTGCACTAAATGGAGATGGAATGATTCATATGATTCCCAAAAAATAGACATTCCATTTGAATGTTGTGTCAATGAGAACATCTGTCCTCTTAGCACTCTAATTCAAATGGGATTGAGGTAGCAGGAAATTCTGGAGAAAATGGTGGTTTGGATGCCTGGGTCTGCCACCACTTGGCTCTCTTGGCACCTTCAAGCTCAGAGCCATTTTCAGCCTCAAGGTCCTTGACATTAAACCTCTCTATGGTGACTAAGATGTTGGTGTTTGAAGGAATGTCAGAAGACATTCAAAAAATGGAAAATCATCTCCAAGAAGCTGAAAATGGCTAGACTAGAAATGTCTTAACTTAGAAAATAGACAAACAAAAATTGGCTCTGAATGGGGAGTTTCAACAGCACTGTGAAAAGAAAACTCTTCCGGTTCCAACATGTCCAATAGTGAACTCATTTTCTCACATAAAGCAGTTCTCCCTTTTAAAGGACTTGTCTCTGACCGTGGCACCACCATTCCACCAATCACATAGGCTCAAAACCGTGAACCAACTTTAATTCATCTCTCTCCCTTCCTCCCAAGCCCAGCAGCCATTCAACAAGACCCATTCATTTTTCACTGGAAGTATCACTTGTATAGTTTAGGCCTTCCTTACACCATTCCTACATTATTGCAACCATCTCTTAACTAGCCTCTCAGACTCCAATCTCTCCTCACTCTGATCCTTGTGAATAGTGCTATCAGATGATTCTTCCTAAAGCCCCAATTTTATCATGTCACTCCTTTGCTCAAAAACTTGCAATGGCTCCCTATTCCTTCTCAAATACTCAAAATGATCTATGTCACTACGGCAGGCATTTCCTCCAATGATGCAGATGGCAACCTATCTGTAGCTGCCCATCCTGTGCAACTCTTCTCTATAGGTCTTCCCTAAGTTCATCACAGGGGGTCCATTCACATGCAAGAGCCATTTCTTCCCTTCTCTTGAAGTCACAAAGATGCATACATTAGAGCAATGGACTTTTGATGGGTTAGCTGTCACTCTGGCCACAAGCCCAGTTCATCTTCTTCTGGTAACATCTTTTTCTCTAACTCTGTCACACAAGTCCTCATTTTCTCCATGTTGCAGCCCACTCACACTGGCCATTCGCCCTTCCACTGGCTCACTACCATATGCCATCATTAGCCCCTACCACATTTCCTACCACATAAAATCTCACCTCCTGGGTTCAATTTTCAAGGTCTTCTCTAGCATGGCCTCTCGGTACCTATCCTCAACTTGTATGCTCCACTTTAGTCAGGTGCGTCTCCTCAATGACCTGCAAGTACTTTATGCTTTTTCTTGCCTCTGTGATTTCGGTCAAGATATTACCCTCCCTTCTCTGCTCTGAATGTCCAAACTGTACCAACCATTCAAGGTCTATCTCAAATCTCACCTCCTCCGTGAAAACTTTCCAGTCTGCATACGATAGTGGCCATCAATACCACTCTCTTCTGACTTCCTCTAGTACTTCAAATCTGTACCATATGATTTGGCTCTACACTGCAGAATGTCTAATATTGTTATTGTTTCCCAGATCTGACTTGTCTCTCCAACTAAACTAAAAGTTCCTTGAGGGCAGGAACCTTGCCTTAGCCACTTCTGCATCCCCCCACAGTGCCTAGAACAGAGTCTTCTTCATAGTAAGGACTCCATAAATATTTATTGAGCAACCTAAATATTAAAAGTCACACAATGAAAAAAAATTAGAAGAGAATAGGAAGAGGAATCTTTCAGATCTGTGGTAAGAGGGGAAATTACTTTTAAATTATATTGATTTTTTTTAAAAAAAATATCACCTTTATTTTTAAATGTACCTCTCCTTTCTCTCCACCCACCCAGGGTGCCATCTCTTGTAACAAAGAATAAAAACGAAAGAGGAAAAAAACAGTTCAGCAACATTAACCTCCACATCATCATTATCTGACTCCCAATTTTTCCCTGCATGTCTGACTAGAAACAGAGGGGCTGCTAAACCATCGGCATAGCAACTGAGAAATGCGTATAATAGCCTGAGGGCTTAGGTGGGAGGAGAGGGAAAGGGCTGTGAGCAGCCAGTAAGCATGCAGCCAGTCAGTCTGACTCAGTATCCCAATTCCCTAATGCTCAAAAGCAGAAAGGTTGCTTCTCTCTCAGCTTGTCTCAGCCCAAATGAACATGTCAGCCGTAAGCTCTTTCAAGCTGGCCATGAGCTTGCCTCATAATAATCCTGTACAATCCAGGGAGCTAGATGTCAATTCCTGGCAAAATTAAGATAGATAAGTATGAAAGAGGACCACAGACAATGCAGTATAATGGATATATCTCAGGGTGCAGCTTCAAGTCCTGCCTCTGACACATCCTGCCTGTGTGACTCTGGCCAAGTCACCTAACTTCTTGTGCTTTGGGCAACCCCCTAAGACTAAGACACAGCAGAGAGGGTGCTAACTCACTTTGGTAAAAGGAGCTCTCAGGTGGGTTAACTATGTAGTGCAATGGATAGAGTGCTAGGCCTGGAGTCAGGAAGACCTGAGTTCAAATCCAGCCCTCAGACACTATGAGACCCTGGCTAAGTCACTTAACCTTGGTTTGCCTCAGTTTCCTCAACCAGAAAATGGGGATAATAGTAGCACCTACCTCTCGCGGGGTTGTTGTGAGGAACAAGTGAGATGCACTTAGCCCAGGGTCTGGCATATAGTAGGTTCTAATAAATATGCTTATTCCCTTTCTTTCCCCCTATACCAATGAAATCACAAGCCTAGTCCCTATCCCTAAGTATGAAGAACACAGAGAAATCTGGAAGATCTTTATAAGATAATGCAAAAGTGGAGAAAGCCAAAAAGCGGGGAGACATTTTAATTATAACAGTAGAAGAAGAAAGTAAATGACACAAAGAATTTCCATCAGGATCTACAGAGAGTGACTAAAAAATCCTTGTGATACTCTATGCAATGAAATTAATTTAACTGTAAATTGCACTATGCATATTTAGTTGGTTGTATTGACGCTCAATGTTATATTTCTAATTAAACATTTAATTTTTAAAATTGAGCATGGCTTCATCCAGAACAAGTCATGCCCAACTAAGCTAATTTCTTCTTCTTCTTCTTCTTCTTCTTCTTCATCATCATCATCATCATCATCTTCTTCTTCATCATCATTATCATCTTCTTCATCATCATCATCTTCTTCTTCTTCTTCTTCTTCAGACAGGAAAAAAATCAGGGAAAGGTGTCCTTTTGGTTTTAGCAAATCTAGATTCTGACAACCTTCTCGACAAAATCTCATGCTATTCTGATAGAAGAAATGGAGTGAGATGGGCTGGAACACATCTGGAGTCTCCAGACTACGGTGCTACAGCTAAACCCTAAATAAGGGATTAATTAAAAAAAAATGACATGTGGATGCATCTGGCCCAATTGATTCACCGACAACTGGTGTACCTGAGCTCTACTCTTGGACTTGACCTTTTAAAGAGAGAGCAAAGTGACAGAGGGAAGCAGAGAAGAAGAGTCTGAATTGTCTGTGGGCTCAGGGATGAGGCCCTTGCATTTTTTGTGAGGTTAAACGAAGCCTATCCTAGATCCAATGTGTTGCTAGCCCAAGTACGTGCACGGCATCCAAGAGTCCCTTACCTTTCCAGAGACACAAGACAAATTCTGAAATTCCCAGAGGAAATCCTGGGTAGGGCAAGCCAGAGTATGATTAATGAGAATGCCCCAAGAGTGAACCCAATACATGTAAACCTAAAATGACCATCCTAGGCCACAGATTGCATCATCTATGACTTGAATAAAGACATAGGTGGCATCCTTATCACTTCTGCAGGTGACACAAAAGTGGTTGTGGACAGCTAAACCAATGGATCACAGAGTCAGGACCTCAGTGGAAATCTTCAAGCCAAGGCCAGATGATCTATCATTTGCTGAGTATATTGTTGAAGGGACTCTTATTCAAGTACCAGTTGGACCAGATGACTTCTGGGGTCCCTTCTAAACCAGAGAAGCTGTGCGTTTTATTATTCTCATTTCACAGGTGAGGAAATAGGGGTTCAGAGGAGCTGACTGACTTGCCAAGGTCATATAACTAGTAAACATTAGAATTATGATTTGAACCCAGGTCTCTCCATTTTTCCAAGTCTGGCGCATGTCCCACTATACCACAATGCCTGACATGGCTACACTGCCTCACTTTACTTCCCTTCATGAGCCCTGTGCTACAATTTAATTCAATTCAACATTTGTTCAACACCTACCAAGAGCAAGACACTCTTCTAGGCAAAAGGAATGCAAGGATCACTCGCTATTCCCCTCCCACATCCTAGGCTTTTTTCCTCTGTTTTTGTTCATGGATTTCCCCAAGCCTGGGATATACTAACTTTTTCCCCTATCCCTGCCTCTGCTAATTGAAATTGGTCCCTATTCTTCTAGAACTAGTTCAAATGCCACCTCTTCCATGAGCCTTCCTCGATTCCCCCAGGCTGAAGTGATGCCTCCTCAACTGTCCTTGACTTTGTGCCTTTCTTTTGCCCTTCTCCCATCCTACCTTGTATCACAGCCAGCTGCATCCTACCTTGTATCACAG